>NW_027104903.1:333509-333833 GCF_000696795.3 Halyomorpha halys | reverse complement strand
TAACACCAAGGACCCGGATTCGAATTATATTTAAGGGGTATTAATGATCTTTAGTTTAACATGTTAAATGTGTTAAACGGAAAAAAAAGCATGCTAAATGGAGAAATATTTTCTTCTTTTACCATGTTAAAACGATATAACATACAACATGGTTGAGAGTCTGTTAAATGGAGAATGATATAACATACAACATGGTTGAGAGTCTGTTAAATGGAGAATGATGTCACAGAACAGAGCAGGTGAGCTCATCACCATTTTGTTTGTTGTCGTATTAGGTTACTTGCTCTTAGTTTGTGTTAGTATGTTTTTAAAACTAATAAAGCA
>NW_027104903.1:328278-333459 GCF_000696795.3 Halyomorpha halys | reverse complement strand
AACAGAGCAGGTGAGCTCATCACCATTTTGTTTGTTGTCGTATTAGGTTACTTGCTCTTAGTTTGTGTTAGTATGTTTTTAAAACTAATAAAGCAATCGATGACAATAATAATAACGTAATGACAGTTGTCAATTAGCTTATCTTGAGTCTCTTCCTCACAAGTTAGGAAATCAACAAGGCTCTCAATAGCCAAACTTCTATTTTCTCTCAATAACACAACTTCTATTTTTCACTCAATTTAGACATGTTGTAATAAATTAAATTAATCAAAACTTAGAAGTAAACAATAAAGTGAAGTTGTGGACGGAAAGGTTACAAAACAAGATGCTCAGAAACTCCACTAGGAGCTCTTATGCATTTAACATGACATAAAATAGGCCTGCTCACAATCTTATACTTATAACATTTAACATGTTAAAACATTTTATATTTAATACAACTTCATGAAAACCCTTTTTTTAGTGTTGCTAGAAGATTTCAAGATCTAGAATTCTTAAACAAAAATTAATTTTTGAAATAGTTATCATTTTTTTTCTCCATAACTTCGGTTGGCAGAGTCATCAATTTTGACTTTTAACTATATGTAGCTTTTTTTTTAGTTATAGAAAATTTGAGTGAAATAACTTGTTTTTTTTTCTTTTTCCCGTTGCTCTTGGACTATTATATCCGACCTTTTTAGTAAAATTTGCTCTTCTTTGTCAGGAGTTTCCACTAATCGTACGCCTGCCATCTATTCCTCGAATCTGATTCCTACGATTGTTATTTCTTATGAGTTTATTCGGTTTCGTTTCTTTTCCCTTGTTATTTCCTTCTCCTAGATCCTCTAGTCGCTGTCATGCGGACGAGGTAAGTGTGTAACTGGTCAGGCATTGAATCTTCCTCGTCGGTAGAAAAAGTCGGATATGAAAAGAAACAGAAGCCCGCGGCTGAAATGTGGGTTGGACGACTAACAGTTTTCCTCGACGAAAAACCGATGACGTTTAGAAAAATGAAAATCCGTCCGTGACTGCTCCCGAACGGCCCGAGCTTTTCTTCTTGGAATCCGTCCTCTACGTGTCGTCACTATCGAGAGCTCTGTCTTTTTGTTCCATTTCTAGTTTCTTTCTTTTCAAGCTTGTCGACATATTTTTCTTTATTTTATTTTTACTTATAATACCGCTGTTAAATGAATATTTTATTATTCGAATCTGTGTCGGGCTGGATATAAAAAAGATTGTACCTTTATTTCGATCGAACTAAGGCAACCAATAAATTGCTTTGTACAGTTACATTTCCTAAGAGAAAGTGGCACTGCAATCATGAAGGAGAACAATAAATAAACTTATTCTCTGACTTAGTTTTAAGTGTCAAGTCACTTTACTCTGAGGTGACCTAGAAAGATCTATTTTTATACTGTACAGCAGCTAATATTTTAGCAAAATAAATTGACAGCTAAAAGTTTAAATATCCCAGGAAACATATCGAATATACTTTTTCCTGAATACCAAACCATAATTACAATATAAAAAATAGTTTTTTTGTTAAATAACAAGAATATTTTTTTATTTAGCTAAGAAAAAAAGTTACACATTTCTTTCTTTTTTTCTATGCATCAAATTTCGTATAATTATTATTTAATCACTTGTAAGAAAACAAAAAGTTGAATAAGTTCAAACGAATACGACACAAAAAAAAAAATTAGAAATAAAAATTAAGATAAATTTAAAAAATCAGGTATACATAAAAACATTTTCATTAAATCATAAAAAAAAGAAAATCAATTCACATGTGATAATTTACACATAAGATGATATCAAAACATAATTTAAAAAATTAAAATTATGTCTCTTCAAAAATTAAATAGCGAAAATATTGTGTTGTTGAAAAGAAAGAAAAAAACAAATTTTTCTTTATACCAAATTTTGTTTAATAATTAATTACTTGAAAGAAAATTATCTCTGTTTAATCGAAAACATTATTTGAAGAAAAGACTATTCTTGATGAAAATCAGTATGAAGATTTAACTATGTTGTTGAAAGTACACAGTTTAAAGAAACCAATAAAAAAAAACAAAATTTAAATAAGAAAGAAAGAAAGCATAAGTTATATAAAAAATACTTTAATAAAAAAAAATTATGTCTTTACGATATTCAAAAAGTTCTTTTTTGTTTCTCTTTAGAAAATATAAAATCAGAAATATTATTGAGCACCTGATAAAGTACTTTTTAAAAAATTCAGACCATTCTAAAATTTATAAATTCGTTTTCTATACTCTAACATTTTATTTCTAAAATTCAAGTAAAAGGAAACAAGTTTAATTCTTTTTTATTAATATTAAAAATAGAATTAGATTTAATTAAATTCAAGCACACAGATTTGGAAATATCCTTCATTAAAATTAAGTTTCAGCTTGATACTGAATAGATCTCTCTTGTCGAGGTGGATAGAATTTTATTTCATTAGTTGCTTTAACATAGTTGAAAATAAATTTCTGTTAAGGTTCATACTATTATATATCAATCGCATTTTGCTTCAGAGAAGTTTATCATCAATTTTCTCTTTATTTTACATTACATATTTTTCTTATCCATGACTTGAATTTTTGTTTCTTTTAGGCTAAAACAGATTTTTTTAAATATAATTTTATCTTTATGACTGAAAGATAGGAAACTGCTTGTCGATTCCGACCATTACAGCACTTACTAGACAAACGGTCTCAACCTCCAATTAATCGCATAAGGACCATGACTACAAAAAGACGTATCTGGGACTTACGGAGTGCAGCTTTGGGTCTTCACTAAACCATCGAATTCTTCTTTTATCCAATCCTTTCGGTCCAGAATCCTTCGTAAAATCCTTAATGCTCCTTACTTTGTCACAGATCAAGTCATCCATCAGGACCTCACTGTTTCGTATGTTGTCGATTCAGCCAGAACCAGATCAATCTTTCCATGATAAACTTCCTAACCACTCGAACCCACTTGTTTCTAACCTGGTTTCTCCTTCATAATATACTCCTTCATACTTGATAATACTCCTAGGCGATTTATATGATATGACTTATGAAAAAAAAAAGGATTTTATAATTTATAAAATTTATTAATAAAAACAAATGAAAAAAAGATACTTGCATAACTGTGATATTTTTTTTATCTTGTCAAGCTTGATGGATTCTTGGTAATTCAGGGCTATTTCATAATTTTTCGTCACTGAAGAGTAATTTACCCGAATAGCTACTGAATTATCTTTAAAAAAATTGTCATCAATTTCACGTAATGGCTGTGCGAATAGTCTTTAATTTTTTTAACTAGAATCAAATGAACCGTTACGCGGAAGTTTTTTTTCTCCTCTGTCACTTATTACTAACTGAACCGAAATTAACCAAAAAAAATCTTCCTTACTGTACAAAAAGAAATTATATGTAACTGCTTGTAGATTATTATAATTTAAGCACTTATCTATATATTTTTGACGGAAAAATTAAAAAAACCTGAGTGTCAAAAACTTAACGATATTCAGTTGGCTGACCTGAAAATAATATTATAACAGTATACTTTAGAACAGTGTTGAGCAAAAAGCAATTAAAAATTACAGTCAAATGTAATTTCTGACCTTTATTACAATTACAGTGGTTCATAAAGTAGTTGAAATTACTAATCAAAATTCATTCTTGTTTTTTGGAATATTATCAATATTCTATATTTACTTGTTAACGTTTCGGGCTGTTTCCCCAACTTCTAGTACTATTATTACTTATAATCAAATATATCTATTTCCTTTTCGAAATTTTGTGTTCAGAGTTACACTATTAAACAGTCTTACACTCTATTGTTTTATATGTAGAGAATGTTGTATTATGTAACTGAAAAAAATTAAATCTATACCACTACAACCCATTGAATTGAAGGGTCAGAGGTGCAGTACTTTGTAATGAAGTACTGTTATTAGACCAAAGGTTGAGCAGGGAGGTTATTTGGTAAGAATTTACCTAATTAAGGTTTTTTTTTTTGGTTTTTTTTTCGGCCAAGACTCCCATTGGAGTCCTATACTGCCTAAAACCATGGGAGTCAAAGTTCTTCATTTTGTGGTACCGCCACTCAATGAAAAAAGTCAACGCCCCAGGCCGGATTCGAACCGGCACCGCCAATAGACATCGAATTGGTAAGACTGTGTCTTAACCACTGAGCTACGGGCGGCCCCCTAATTAAGGTTACCCACTTAATGAGGCTGCCGAATCCACAGGGCTGACTCAGTGAACTAGAAACTAGAAACAACTACAGTGAAATAGAAAATAATTATCTACCACAGCCGGATTCGAACCCGAGTCCTTGGAGTAAGTACCACAGCGCCTTACCACTGAACCACCCGTTTCCCTATTTTAAGTACTTAATCAATTCTTTTAAGAATCTTTCTTTATTTTGTGTGCTTTATTACTAAAATATTATTGAATGAAATTGTTTTCAATCTCAAAGGACGCAGTTTAATGAATCTTCAACTTTTTTTTTTTTAATCAACTGCCTTGGATATGATGCATTTTGCATGTCACACATATAAGCAATATATTTAACCATCTTGTCTCTGTTGTATTATATATGTAAATTACCCAACAAACACTAGGTTCACTTGCGGCCTCCTGTACAATACCCCTGCTCTTATCTAGTGTTACATCTAGATATGGGCCTAGATAAGATAAAGAGTAGAGAAAGCGCTACTAAAAGCGCACGAGACGCTGACAGTTAGCACTAAGCCCTGAATACGCAGGTAGCCATCCATTCTCCTCTCCCAAGTTCCTTACGCATCGGTTCATTTCAATAAGATCCCTGCCATATCCAACCCCTAAATATGGTTTCTGAGGTTCCTCACCGCCTATTCAAGATTAAAAGCCTTTTTTGCAAGGGTAGAAGAAAGATTTCCAGTGTTACTTCATGCGGAGTAATCTCCATTCCCCTTGCTGTCCCGCCGACAATGGTTCCTACCATTTTTTTTTTGTCCTCTCTTTACAGTCGACTGGTAATTGAAGCAGTTATAAATATATATGCCTTGGGTTATTTACTTATACGGTGTTAATCCATAAAATCAGTGTAATTTTTTTAAGATTATCAAAACCTATCTCACGCAGCGAAAATAGATTTAGATTTTGATGGGTTTTGTGTCGGGACACCCGTAATACACTAGAAAAGTTTATGGTCCTCCGAGTTTCT
>NW_027104903.1:327064-327734 GCF_000696795.3 Halyomorpha halys | reverse complement strand
GCATTGCCAATAAAGATGTGAGTCTGCACGTCAGATCGTGCTACCTTTAAAATGTCGGAACATACAACAAATTCATTTCCTTTTCAGAACGCTAAGTTTTTTCCTAGACAAGGGAATCATTAAATGCCATCAAAAATAAATCTTGATCTATTTAAGATTCATGCTCCCTAGAGTTTATTTTATTCTAGAAAATCCTATTATTTTCAATCAGTCGACTGGTAATTGAAGCAGTTATAAATATATTCTACCTAGGGTTATTTACTTATACGGTGTTAATCCATAAAATCAGTGTAATTTGTTTAAGATTATCAAAACCTATCTAACGCAGCGAAAATAGATTTAGATTTTGATGGGTTTTGTGTAGGGATACCCGTAGATACACTAGAAAAGTTTATGGTCCTCCGAGTTTCTTATCTATCTATACTTTATTATAGTCTATATATTATGAAAAGATAAATGCTCTATGAGAAAAGTAATAATAAAATTAAGAAAGGGGAGGAAACAAATAATAAATTACATATAAAAATCAAGTTAGTAAATATATGTAAGAAATTAATTAAAATAAAGTGATGAAAAAAGTTAGAAATAAAATATGAAAGTAAAATAATTTGATATAGAAATAAAATACAAAGTTATATACTATTCAAATATATCGTTTTATTACTTCTTT
>NW_027104903.1:320385-320911 GCF_000696795.3 Halyomorpha halys | reverse complement strand
TTACAGATTAAATAGGAATATGCTATATATTTTTTTATAAGACTTTTGACTTTTCATTTACTCCTCACCGAGATATTATAAAAAATAAATAAATAAAGATATAAAAATCATGGAACATTGTGATTGGGCCGATCTAGTACATTTTTATATAAATTATAATTACTTTATAATAATTCTATTTAACTGATAGTTGCGATCGAAGACAGATTACGTTTCAATGGGATTGGAGTATAACTTGATCGAAGTTCAAAAAGGTCTTTCGACCTCAGAACTTCTGTAATTCTGCTCCTACCAATAAATCTCGAGTCTATTTCACAAGCATAAATACCGTCTCTGTGGGGGCCAATTTATCGCCCGTCGGATCAGAAAACACTACAATGCCCTCCGCCCATTGTAAATAAATAACTCTTTTCCATATATTACAATCAGTATTATTTACTACGGGCTCCTCCTGGCCAATCAGAATGAAATGTGAGTTATGTCGCCAGTTTTTCATCTGTAGTAAGCTTTAATTATCAAGGGGACC
>NW_027104903.1:312896-317975 GCF_000696795.3 Halyomorpha halys | reverse complement strand
ACCTTCATTTTTATGTCATTTTCTTTTTTCAAATCTTAAAAATGCAGACTAATTGCCTTTGTCCCATATAACTTTTTCTATATAATTCCTTCTTAAATTTAAAACTTTTACAATCCACTTCTCTTCTTTCTTTCATTTACATTTGCAACCTTAAAACTTGCAAACTTGGTTTTAAGGTTGCAAATGTATATTTTTAATAATAATTTTCCAAAATTATATATATACCTGTGATAAAAAAAACTCTAACTTTCCTAGTATCCATTCAACATGATGTAGATTCACTTTTTGAAGCTATTATATTTTGTAAACAATAACTACTTGTTTCCTGGGAATGGATTGAATTTTATTTTCTAAATAATACAGCTCAATAAATTCTAAACAAAAAATTATGTTCTTCATTAGTTTTAATATATTTTTAATTATTAAATTTATTCTGATATTTCAAGTTACCCGTAAAATTCACTTTATAAAATATAAATTCACCGTCATATACTAAATATCTGTCCTTATAAATTTTATTAAAAAGTAGAACTCCTTCTCTTTCATAACAAAAGGTCAAGACTGAAATAACCAGTCAATACGTTATATATTTATTAGTGTTATTCTTAAAAGTGATAACATGCAGCGCTGCAAGCTGCACGCCTGTAGGACTTCATATAGCTTAACGGAACTTCACATAAAGAATAAACTTTATTATTCATCAAGAGAGAAGGAATGCTGTATTTTATTATACAATAAAACCAGAAGAGAAGTGTTATAGAGCTGTTGGCGAGTCGAAGGATGGGAGACAATTCTCCAACTGGTTACATGGCCAATGTCACTTAGTTCTTTTTTACTTCTGACCTCTTCTTTACTCTCCTCGTTCCGATTTTTCTTTTCTTCTTTCTTTATTTTTTTCTCTCTCGAGACAGAGGGAGAGAAAGAGAGATACCGATTCCTTTCGAGGGAAGGAATATATAGTGGTGTCTTTAACGACTATCATTTGTATTTCGAGTCTTGATTCGGTTTCCTGTTAGTAAACTTTCTATCAGTCTATTTCTTTAAAAAAAAATATATTATTTTTTTATTGTATGGTAGTACAAGTATGTATGTTCATATAATAACATACTATTGATCCGTGAACACGTGTTTAAAATGGGCATTATTTGAAGAAAACTTTGATATCAATTTTTTTAATCTTTATAGCATTGCCAATAAAGATGTGAGTCTGCACGTCAGATCGTGCTACCTTTAAAATGTCCGAACATACAACAAATTCATTTTTGAGTGAATTATTTCCTTTTCAGAACGCTAAGTTTTTTCCTAGACAAGGGAATCATTAAATGCCATTAAAAATAAATCTTGATCTATTTAAGATTCATGCCCCCTAGAGTTTATTTTATTCTAGAAAATCCTATTATTTTCAATCGGAGTTCTATATCTTTAAAACTGCCTACAACAATATGAAACGTAATTGAACGTTATTTGAAGTAGAGTATATTCTCTAAAATATGAGCCCAAACAGACATTTGTAAGTTTGATAGTTCCTGAGACAGCGTATTTCATAAACCAAAAGTTTTTTGTAACATTGAGAAATTAACATTTAGTGAAATTTATTTTTACAAATATCATATAATCTAAACTTTATAAACTACTTTATAGTATATTCAACTAGCTTTGATTTGAACTATAAAAGATATCTTTTAGTCTAATGGTTCCTGTAATATATATGTATTTTTTTTTGGAAGTAGAAACCAACATTTTTTGAATTTATTTTGACAAATATCAGGCAAGCAACGACAGATTGTTTCAAGGTACCTGAGTTCAGAAAAGTAAATTGTGGGGCAATTTTAAATCCAACCTATTTACTTCAAATTAACATCGATGGTATCCACCAACAAAACGAATTCGAAACAAACCATCTAAGTACCGTGATATCAATATTAATAATCATAATAATTATTATTGATAATTAATATATAAAATTAATTCAAGTTGAAAGTAAATTTGTAATGGCAAAAATATTTTACTTATATTAATTAATAAAAATGTTCAATGTTTCGGCTTAAACGTCATCTTCAGAAACAAAACTTTTTTTAATCATAAATGATAGTTCAACTTATATAACTGTGGCTGTTATTCCACGGTCCTCTTATTAAAAAAAATTAATATTATTTTCTACCAATATTATTTGTTGATTGTAATTTTATATTGCTGAATTTAAATTATTTAGGCTACAATTTTAAATAAAGTTAATCTAGAATTTTTGTTTGATAGCTGGAACCGAAGGATGAATCATGTGACTGAGGTATTATAAGCCGAGCGTTGAAAATAATGCAGACGATAGTAAAGCTCTGTTAATTATAATAACATGGTTTTCTTAATACGACGGCACATCTTTATAGTCAATTAATCTTTATGCCCCACGAACGTCTTGTCAAGTTTGCATATAACCGGTTATAAAAGACTTAATCGAAGCAGTTCACTCCCTAGGAGCGTATTTACTATCTCTCACGTACCTCTAATATTTATTTTGCTTTTTTATAAGGTGTTAATGTTGATATTTAATGTCAGATTGAGGAGAAAGCAAAGTGTTTGATTAAGCATACAGGGTTGATTTACGTTCCGGAAATAATATTTATAATTATTCATTATTTGTATACATTACAGAATAAAAATAGTGATTGATAATGAATAACATCTATATAACGTACTTAACGATACATTAAAAAAATTTTAATAAATCGAAGAATAAGTTTACTTTTCAAAAATAAAACACATAACTAGTTTTATAGCGAGTTTCATGCCGTTATTTACATTATGTATAAATTTTTCAAAAGTAATATAGAACCGTCGTCAAATCAGTCACTTAAATCGCCTTAGGCTATAGCTAGACTATATCACCTTAACTAGACTCATATCAACACCTTATAATACCACAAGCCAATCAAATGGAGGAGACACATTAAAGTATATATAATAGATTTCATGTATGATATATATGTATGGAATTACTAAAGTTGTTCTTAAGAGTATGTGTACATACATGTGTACATAATTATGTGTACGGACATGTCAAAATCTCACAAGAGAAGATCAAAAAATATCAAAAGGCAATCCTTCCCAGCCGACCCTACTAAAACCCTGATTTAGTGAAGGTCACCTTGAAGTGAATATTTCCTTTGAAAAATTTACTTATAACGAATCCGGAAAGAGGATGCACGATTCAGCTGACTAAAGTAGTTAAATCGAGCATCATTTAAAAAGTAGTTAAAATGGGAAAAAGGCGTGGGAAAAACCTCCAGCATATTTACAGATTAAATAGGAATATGCTATATATTTTTTTTCGATAAAATATTATATTTTATATAATACATTTTTTTTCAGGTAATACATTTGTGCTACTGACAAAACAAAATTTACCTTCTAGTAATAGTAGTAATGATTTCTTTATTAGGTTGGGGCATGTACTTTTGGTAAGACAATACAAAAATAGGAAATGGGTTAAGAGCCTTAGAGTAACATATAAGAGGAAAAGACATTTAATGCATAACAATATAAAATTACAAATCATAAAAAAGTAACTTTCAAGTCTTTAAAGAAAAAATATATATTCATTTCAATTCAAAAATATATTTATTCAAAAAATATACAAAACATGAATCCATATAACAATCAAAAACACAATGGAAAAACATCCGTTTGTCGAAGTCAGTGTGAAAATTTGACTAAAAATACATGAACAATAATTTTTTTTAAATACGTTATATAGTCTAAAAACAATGATTTTAAAGTGTCAATAGTTTGAAATAACAATATAGTGGTTATGTTTTAAGAAACACATCAATGGTGATAAAATGTGGTATGGCTTTAATCCCTCAAATACTAACCAACTGAGTTCTTTCCTGTGTAGCCCGTCGTACATAATTGCTAAGAGCTCTCCAATTATAGCCTGTTAATGAATAGTTGCTCAAGAGAGCAGATCCGCTGCCCAAAATATTTTATTCTAATTTCATTGTTCTTGGAGCAAGTTCCCAGGAAGTAAAAAGGGAAAAAATATTTATAATAACTTATAAAATATGAATACACAATAGTAATACTAATTAAAAGTTTCAAATTTCTACAGAATTAATGCAGCAGTTTTTAATAGTATGGTTGCAAATAAGGAATATCTTATTAGCTTTATTAGTGGGTAGGAAATTAAAGAATATGCGGGATTTGAAGATGGGAAGGGTACTGGAATTCCATGGGGAAGAGTATCCAATGATCATTGTTCTAAGCATTTTTTGTAGAACAGCGCTAATATAATTATGTAAGGTTCATTTTTACAGCAGTCAGTGTTTACTAAACGGCACAAAGAATCGCTTTGAATGCGATTTCTATAACATTGTGTTAAATATAATTCGACCGCGATACAAAGAGGTTCGAATAGTGATAGGGCAATATGAAGCCTGCCTTGATTATTCCGTCAATCATTTCGACCATGACTGATTGTATGATTTATAAAGATACAAGCCGGCGGATCGCGGAGAGCTGCCAATCATTAGGCAATGAATCAACAAATTAGTGGAGAGTGACTATCGGACCAATTCATCTAACAAATGCCGACTGATAAAGCGGTGGGGATTCGAGTCCCGCGTCAGGTGATCGGGTCACATAGCGGCACTTCCATCTCCAAGTCCCTGCCTTCCACAGGGGTGTATTCGGAAGGGCGATCAGTTCGGTGCCCGTTTTATAGATGTTTGATACATGAGGAAAAAATTCAGGCTAGTTTTATCTACAACAAAATTGAACGTAATAATTTTTGGGAGAACAAACACTCTTAAAAATTCATAAATTATTTATTTATGCATTGAATAATGTTTCGGACTTTATGTTATCTATTTTTAAATTCAATCCCTGAAATCATATATTGAAAATTGTCAACAATCTTTGAACCAATTGTAGCATTTTAATGAATAATTCAATCATCAGAAAAAAATCTTGAATAACTTTATTTCTTCGAAGGCATGAAACAGAAATAAAAATAAAACAATATATTTAATTATTGAAGAAAAAGCAAGAAATTCACCATTATGTATATTTAATAGTGTAGCTGTA
>NW_027104903.1:307193-312439 GCF_000696795.3 Halyomorpha halys | reverse complement strand
TACTTTTTTATGGTAAAACAATTATACTTTGTTTTTTTTCCCAAGACTTTTGTTGTTCCAATTATTAGTTCTGTCTAGTTTTTCCTGTCTAGTTTTTACGATTATTATTGCTAATAGCCTGTATAAAGCAATACATCGATGCATTGGTTGTTATCAGTATAACATAGTTGTTATCTACACCATAACCGGTTAGTTTGTTTTTCATATTCATTTTTCTTAATACATGGCTTTTCTATGATTGTTTCAAAGCCTCAAATATACTCTTCCATTTGAAGTTTTCAATAAATACAATATTTTAGTGCTATTATTTTTTTGCAATAAATTATTTCCCTAGACATACCTAAGTGGTACATATGTTTGTTCCAAGAAAAAGTAGCTCCAGAATTAAAAAAATATCTTGTATTTAAGGACAGTTGAGAAATTGATTAAAAATTAATTTTTCACATTGCTTGGAATTTGGATTTTCAAACGTTTTTCCAGTTTTTGAAAACATTACAAATAGGAACTATGTAACTTTTGCAGGATAACCTTTCAATTTGATGGATGTTTAACTTTGAAGCGTTTCCTGTTTTAATTTATTATATTTTAAATAATATAATGAGTTTTTCCACCCCTTATGCACCATTTTATAATGAATGAGTAGATTACTTTATTAATATTATAAATGGTTTAATAATATAATAAAGAGCTATTAGGTTGAGTTAGATAAGAGAAGAGCCGACATTCCGGATAATGAGCGACCCACGGTCCTTGCCCCTGGTTTTTGCACTCGGCGGTGGAATCCAGACCCGAGATTACCCCACCACCCGCTGGAACGGACTCCAATGATCCTCGGATCTTTTTAATTCACTCCGGAGGATATGGACTTGTTCGATCCCGGCCGATACCATTGTTCCATCTCTCTTGTCCCGGCCGCAAGATCAGATAGTACTCTTCGCTATAAACTTATATAAACATATCTGATCTGGAAGGAGTTGTGTTTCACTTCCAGGGAGGGGAGTGTCCACTCCCAATCATCCTTTGACGGTCTTTGGATTACGGCCATCTTTGATACTTATCGACTGTGGGTCCTATTGGTAGGTGGGTACTACCCAATACAACTGCAACGCATTTATATTGGATCCAGTATTTTATCATTATTTTAACTGAATTATTCTCAAATAAGGCAACAAATTTATCAGTGTTTTACATTTCATACATTACTAATGCAGACGAAAAAAGATATGTACATTATCTTATCCGGGTGACGTTCATAAAAGGTACAATAATAGCTTAAGACTATTTGTTAGTAACTAATGTTTGTCCCACCTTGCAGGGGTTGGTCAGACAAAATTAGAACAACCTAGAACCATTGTAAGAGACAAGAAGATTTTTGTAACCTCTCTCATTTAGCCCTGATGGAGCCCTGCTATGTGGGACGAACCTTAGTTATTAATAAATTGAATTTCTACTATTTTTTTTACTTTTCTTGAACACAACCAGACCATCTTCCTAAAATTGTATTTATACCTGCGTTAACTAATAATCTTCAAATTTAACTTTAGGTTTGAGTTTATAAATTTTAGGCCCATTAAGGTATAGTATAATTTTTAGCCTCATTTTATGAGAAACAGTATAAAACACTTTTTATTTTAGATTTGAGTTTTTTGAAGTTTATCATACACATTTCCATCTTCCTTACAATGAAGCTACATACATACCTATAGAATACAATAGTACCAAATCATTTTAATGTCCTTTAGAAAACAATAGAAAAGAAACAGAATTTTAATATTATGAGCCATTACCGTTTGAGGCAGCATATGTATTTCTTATCCGAAAACTGAATTTTCGAGATGGTGGAATGAAAATGAATAATATTTTAGATTTTATTCCTATTCTGTTTTTAGACCTCTAGAGAAAATAAGGTGGATCAATAATTATTTTTTCAAAAATGAGCAACAATGTTAATAAAGTTACTGAAAGAATTTTAGATAGCATAAAAGATTATAAAGGAAATATTCGCTAAAACGGAACTTAATAATAAGAAACATAAAATATAGATAGCCCATAGAAACAATAACTATCTTAGCAATCTATTAAATTTGATCATTTCTAGAGTTAACAAAGCTGTGAGTATTTATTGTTATTTATAAAATAATTGATCCTTGTTTAAAACAGGATATATCCAGATATATATTGCCTAGTAATTAGCTAACAGTCACAGTTATTTTTTAATTTATGGCTGATTTTTTTTTTGCCCCACAGCTTCACAATCGTTAAGAGTTTGATAATGAGAAGTTCTTAATGGCCATAAAATTAGCAGGCGATGGTTTATTAAACCATTAAAGCAATGCAACGTTTCAATATGCAAATGATCTCTCGCTGTGGGGAAAAAAGGACTGAGGATTAGGGGTATAAAAACACAAATTTACCACCGCAGTTCTCGCCTGGACCGAAGCAGTAGATGAAACACGATAAGAAATAAGAGGAAAAAAAAGGCTTCGAGACACCTGACTGCCCGCGACTCCTGAAAGCTGCCTATTTCGAGAATTAACGGTTTTCCTGGGCAGTAAATTTGGAGGAGGCTCCTCGGACCAGGATCATCTCGGAGGCTAGGGTACGGCTCCTGATATGTTAATGCCTTGGGCGAGGAGAGAGGGAAATATGGCGCTGAGTGGAGGGGAACTAGCGATTAAGAGCACGTGGCCATCGTAGCTGGGCCAATTTCCCACTGCCTCTCCTCTGGCCCTCTGGTCAGGGGTGAGTCTGGGCCAAGGTGGGAAGATCAAGACGGAAAACCGACTTACTGGGAGTCCTGGATAGAAAGTAAGTGGAGGAGTAGCGATGGAAATATCCAAGCAGACAGATACTTTGATCTATTTACTACACACTACATTTTTATATTGTACTATATTCAGTGGCATATCTGAAGAGGGGAGAAGGGTACTGCGGTGGGAAAACTGGTGTTAGTCCCGGGAGTGTTTTTGCCGAGGCGCCATGACAGGGGCTTATTTATTTATTTTTTTATTACAATTTTACTGTAAAAAATTTCATTTTTTTTTTTTAATCAAAAAACGTTAAAGCTTCATTACTTAAGATAAGAACTCTATATCTCACATTTTCTAATACTTACAAATTAAGATTCTACGCCTTATATCATGTAAAAATTTTACTTTTCTCTTATTAAATAGATTTTAGTAATCAAAATTAAACTTATCAACATATCTCATGCTCCCATAATAATCATTAAATAATAACATTCAAAAGTGCATAAATTGATTTTTATTAGAAAATTACTAAATCATTCGAATGTTTTGAATAACATTATAAGTTTTATGTTTATTTAAATGAATTTTTTAATTCTAGCAGTTTTTATTTACTTTTTATTTTTCCTTAAGGTCTATAGCATAAATCTCCTTTTAGGATTTTCAGTATTAACTATATACCATAAAAAATAATTACGTAAGGCCAAGATGAATCCTGAATTTTTTAGGGAGATCGAAAATAAAATAAATTCTTTATAAGGCTCTAAATTTGATTTTACTTCCTATTATTCTTCAGCTAAAACCTATAAAGATAAGAAACCTACTGAAGTAAAATCTAAATCACGATTAACGATGTCCCCCCCTAAAAGTTTTGGTTTTAATCTTCCTTAATATGGAGGACATAATAAAAAATGATTTAATAAATTTAAATGATGTTTTTCTTTAAGGTTCCCTGGAAGCCTTTCTTATCTTACTGTTAAAACATTTGCTGACAACGAGCTTTGACCGATGTATAACGATGTTACAATCTCTAGAAAAGATCATAACTCTAAAAGTAATTATGGGGAATTCTGCCCCTAATGTCTCAAAATTTAACCCAGGCTTATCATACCTCGAAAATATTTACTTATAGCGTGAAAAGAAATCTTTAAAAAAAATATATTCGTATCGAGCTACAATGTAAAATTAGAAATCGGGATGGTAGCCACCATGTCTATCCAAGACTGATACTCCTTCTTTTTTTCTAGAGATAAGATTTTAATTTTAGTTCTTATATTTTATCACTTCCATAATCACCATGTTTTACCTAATAATGCTTATAAATAAATAAATATACAACTGGGGGATATTAGAGATACACGTGAAAGGCTAATCAATGGAGGCAATTAAGACGGAGTGGAGGGAGGGAGCGGTAATTACCCGGCCGGCGAAGGTTTTTATGGCTCTATCCAGCGGCTCGGACAATAGTAGCCCTGGAGGGGCCCCGCTTCTTTTTATCCAGATTCCAGCTCCAGCCTCAACATTCATACCTCGCTGTCTCTACCCAAGAAGGAAGCTTGCCCTCCGCTCCTTTCTGTCTGCAGATGATGAACGTGTTACCTTTCTTTATATGAGGGATATCATCGGATTAGGCCGTCGAGGGGAGGCCACGTCAATGTAATAGCCTCTGCTTTATAACTTTTTACCACTATGTTAGGACAACCTTCAATCCCGCTGCAGGATGAACTGAAGCTTAGAGGAATAAAAAAGGTTCGTTCTAGCTATCAAGTTTATTCCAATATTCATCAACAAGGGCCCCTAAAGCGGAACACAACCATTCTTTAACGTTTATATATACTTATGTACCTAATTAAAAAAGAAAACTAAATGTATATAGTATAATTCAAGGTTAATAACTTACATTTAAAACATTACTTAAATTGTCTATTACAGTTTGTTCTAAATTGCTGTGGTACAACTAACTCGAGGTTTGTGCCCGAGTTCAATAGGGTTGAAAAGGAGGTAGATTTTGTTTTGATTTTTCCAAAACTAGCTGGTAGTCCATCTATTATTTCTATTTTTTATTTTGTCTATTCATATGTAGTGTTGGTAATTATATCTTATGTTTTTATTATTTATGACTTATGACACTAAATATGAACAGACAAACTACACAACAGAAATAACAGATCGACTACCAGCTAGAAAGAATTGTTATGTTTTGGAAAAACCAAAACAAACCCTACCTCCATTTCAACCCTATTCAGTTCTGGGCACAATTCTCAAACAAAATCATTTGTTCTAAAAAAACTATTTTTTCATTGTAGGGCATGACTATGCTAACGATAATGTTGCAAAACATCAATAGCACTCCATTAAATTTGATCATTTCTAGAGTTAACAAAGCTGTTAGTATTTATTGTTATTTATAAAATAATTGATCCTTGTTTAAAACAGGATAAATCCAAATATATATTGCCTAGTAATTAGCTAACAGTCACAGTTATTTTTTAATTTATG
>NW_027104903.1:298848-306440 GCF_000696795.3 Halyomorpha halys | reverse complement strand
CTATGCAAACGATAATGTTGCGAAATGTCACCTGAATACAGTTGTATGATTGACATATATATGTATATATATAAAAATAATTAGAAAGGAAGAAATTTTGACAGAAATTCATCTCTAATTTTAAAGAATTGTTTAAAAGGCAATAAGTGTTCCAACCACTGTTGGCTTTTCGTTCACTTTTTTTTTCTCTATTTTGTCCGGTCCATTGGACTCATGTGGTTATTTATTGTCTCTGAAGTTGTCTTTATTTTTATTTATCTTACTTCTTCTGAATTTCAAAATAGAAAAATGATAAAAAGTATTTCAAAGTTTAGGCGCCATTATCGTATGATCAATCTTAAAGTAAAAGAGAAAAAATGTATTGAAGGGCCAAAATTGAATTTAAGAATTGTATATTATGCTATTTTCTGTTTATTTATTTATTTTTTCATATGTATACTTAAATTACAATTATATGATTTGACAATAAACTCTTCAGTCAATTATACTAGAATCTCTTTTCTTTTTCATTTATAATGGAGAAAAATAAAACACATATTTTTTTAATTGAATCTGATATTCCTTTCAAAACCCTTCAGAAAATGAAGGGAAAATATTCATCTCTATTGTGAAATAACTTGTTATTTTCTTCCGTTGGTCTTGTTCGGCTCATCAAGTGTTAATGTCTTGTTGGACATTGCACATAGTGTTTAAGCCCTGTTTTTAAAATCATGAGAAAACATCAAATAGGAATTACTAGTGAAATTGGTCATTTATGGAATGTTTACTTTTTTGTTTACAAGGAGTTAGAAGGAGCGTTTGTCATATCAGTGTGAAGGAAAGAAGTCAGTCATTAAGAGGTTGAGCACTAATCCTCAAGAGGGAGCTGAGAGCACGAACCCAATCTGCATAAGTGAAGGAGCCCTGGGTCCTGAGGCTGCCCGATAGCCCCTCCTTTACATAAGAACGGTTCCTCGCTGTCATTTTCTAGCTCACGTTCTCTTTTATAAACATTATCCTTGTCCTCTTCCGAGAAAGTATAAACCGCTCCTGAAGACCTTTTCTTAAGGGCACGGTCCTAGGCCAGTCTTTGTGTCCCTTCCAGAAGTCCTCTGCTGTAAAACCATTACGTCTTCCTCGATGTCTTCTGGCCATAATGAGGAAACTCATGTCCGTTGGAGCTCCAGATGAGTTTGTGGCCAGTAGGATACTGTTTTTTTTTCTATTGCAACTTCCTCTAAGCATGCAGGTAAAAGCTTTGGACTATTTTGTCCACAACCCTGCCTATCTACAGTTTAATTCTGAAGAAATACTCCATTTTTTTTCTTTTATTACTTAACAATGGGAATAAAAGAAATCCTCGTAGATTAAACTATCCAGTGATAGAACATTTCTAGAGCAGAAGGTCTCGAGGCCATCTTCTTTTCAAATACTTTGAAGCATTATCAGATATAAGAAGTATTCTTGACGTTGTGTTAAATGTAAAATGTTTTTCCATGTTAAATGTTATTAGTATATGATTATGAGCAGTCCTATTTAAAGTCATGTTAAATGTTAAGTGCATAAGAGCTCCTAGCGGCCTTTCTGAGCAACTTATTTTATAACCTTTCCTTCAAAAAGTTCATGTTATAGTTTACTTCTGCGTTTTGATTAAAGTAATCAATTACAACAAGCCTAAAGTGAGTGAAAAGTGGAAGTTACGTGAAAGTTTGGCCACTGAGTGCCTTGTTGATCTTACATTATTACTATTGTCATCCATTGCTTTATATATCCAAACTGTACCAAGAATAATGGTGATTTGATGCGATTTATTTTAATCCACTAGTTTTTACTCTATCTTTCAAGGGTTATGATATGCTTTGGGATACAATTGATATGCATTATTCCCTGATAACATCCGTGTCATTGCTGACCTTCCACATACATGCAATTAAAAACACATTCAGATCTCATCCACTCATGACGCACACTCACTGTACGTTAGCTGTGGATTTATTTAGGTAACTAATTATTTAACTCCTATAATTAATTAAAAACTTCTATATTTACTTTTTAATGATGTTTGTTGTATCGCTTTTACAGTCCAGGTAAAAATTTAACCTTTTTCATTACTTGAATTAATTTTTATTATTCAAAAATTAATAATTGTATCATAGAAACTCCTACGCCTCAATTGAGAGCTAATAGACATCTGACGTCATACTTAGGAGTAGTAGTTTTCATGATATTTGCCAAAATAAATTGTTAAAATTAATTTAATTTGAATTACAAAAGCATTACATGACGAATATGTGCTTGTTGTTGCTAAAAAAAAACAGTTTAACTTTGACAAAAAAGTAACTAAGCCCCTACTATATAGTGCCAAAAAAAACTTGTTGTCATGGTAACTCATAGCGGATAGATATGACCAATAGATCCTACTTAGCTGCATCGGAAGTTACTTATGACTCCAACTAATAGTTTCATTAATGTGATCGAAAATTGGGATGAAATAAGTTATTTTTTTCTTACATTGAGATCTCGGACTAATGTAATGTTACTACAAAAAAGTATAACACAGCCTTATGGGAGATGCGCATTTGCGCGCGTGGTTCCTCGGGATAAATAGAGACGTGGACGCAGATGTTAGAGAGGACCCCAGCGAGGCAATTAAAGTGCAAAAAGCGGCTATGCCCTGGACCATTAGAGCTCGTACCTCGGTACCTCCCTACATAATTATCTCCTTTGTCTCTCCTCTGTCTCTCTTTCATTACTTTTAATGCCAAGTTCCATTTTTAATAGCTTATTTACTGCTCTTTAAAATTTATCGCTCTATTCTTCATTTTATAATTCTCTTTCTCGGAAGGTATCGAGCGTAAATTTATTTTTCCGAGATAATTAGTCCCTAATGAGAGGTATAATGTACACTGCAATTTTTTATGCCAAAGATTATTATCATTTTTATTATTCTCAAAGCCGGATGATTATTCCCGAAGAGATATGCCTCATTATGCAGACAGAAATAGGAGGGAAGGGATACAGGAGTAGAATGCTTTATCATCTTACAGGCTGTGACGAGAGATGTTCACGGCCAGGACTACTCCTTCTATTGATGTTGAAATGGAATAGGTTCAGCAACCCCTTTTATGTAGATGTGCCAGTCATCCCTATCCTACTCCCCACAACAAACCCCATTCCTCTGCATTTCTCCTCCTTATTGACCTCAAAACCATGCCACAGGTAGCATTCTTACGTGCAACTGAATGGAATTTGCGCGTGGAAATCGTATATAAAACAATAGCATAGTGTCCTTTAATTAGGGGTATTCATGATCCTTAGTTTAACATGTTAAAGCGTGTTAAATGGAAAAACTCATGTTAAATGAAGAAATATTTACTTCTTTTACCATGTTAAAACGATATAACATGGTTGAGAGTCTGTTACTAGGCCTGTTAAATGGAGAATGACATCATGCAACAGACCAGCTGAGCTCGTCACCATTTTGTTTGTTGTCGGGTTAGGTTACTTGGTCCTAGTTTGTATTTCGATTGTGTTAGTACTGTTTAGTACTCATAACTAATAAATGATTAATGACAATTATAATAATGTAATGACAGTTGTCAATTAGCTCTTCTTGATTCTCTTCCTATAATAACGTTCAAAACTTAGAAGTAAACGATAAAATGAAGTTTTGGAAGCAAAGGTTATAAAACAAGCTGCTCAGAAAGGCCGCTAGGGGCTCTTATGCACTTAACATTTAACATGACTTTAAATAGGACTGCTCACAATCCCATACTTATAACATTTTACATTTAACACAACGTCATGCATACCCCTTATATCTGATAATGGTCCTAGGTATTTGAAAAGAAGATGGCCTCGAGATCTTCTGCTCTAGAAATTTTATTAGAGTTCTATCACTGGATAGATTAATCCACGAGTATTTCTTTTATTCCTATTGCTAAGGAATAAAATAAAACAATGGAGTATTTCTTCAGAATTAAACTGTAGATGGGCAGGATTGTGGACAAAATAGTTCAAAGCTTTTACTTAAATCCTTAGAGGAAGTTTCAAGAGAAAAAAATATTATTATCCCTATAATGACCAATACGGTTTTGAAGAATCTCAAAAAAGTAAAAAAAAACCTATGACGAGTTTGAAAAACACTTTTCTAAAGAATCCACTCGTAGTTGAAACGCTGATGCATCTACAAACTTTGGATTGTGCTAGATGTTCAATTTTTGTGGCTACCTGGTCACTGTGGCATCAAACGCAACAAACTTACTGATTCCAAAAAAAAAGCTATGGCGATATTGCAGTAACTCCTGCAATCACCAAAGAAACAGTTTCTAGGGTCAGAGGGAAGGGGCCCGAAAAATGGCAGTCAATTTGGTTTAAACAAAGGGACAATAAACTAGTTGTTGAGTTATTGAACCATCTGCAGTCTGTAGTCGAAAAACCCTAAAATTACTAACAGAAGATGTCCCCGCCCGATTACCCCGCCTCTGAACAGGACACATAATCAAATCAACTTGAATTTTTTTTTATTCTTTTTTCCCATTAGAGGACAATTGTTTGTTTTGTTAGGTCTACTAATGTCGTTATTTTCTTATTAACTTTACTTTTCTCTTTTATTAAAAACTATTATTTTTATTTATTTATTTTATCCTAAATTTTTTATTTTATTTATAACGTTGTAGATAGACAGGACTGTCTTTCGTACGAGACTATATCCATCCGAACTGTTAAATAATAATATAACTGTTATATCAACCATGTAGTGCCCACCAGGCCGATCTGGTATTCAATAAATAAATAAATTTACAGGATGTATTATTATTGTACAGTTGTAAATTTCAATAAAGGTATAAAAAAAAAAAAAAAATCGTCATTTTTTGCTTCAATATTACTGTAATATTTCATAAATAAAAAATATTTTTACACTTGTGGTTGAGAAATATCTTTTTAAAATATGAAATTATCTGATGTAATCTTCTTTTATGAACGCTTTATGAATGTGTTGAATAAATAATTCTAGTGCATTTTGATCGCATTAGCGTTGCATCAACGTGCACTTAAAAATAATTCAGCTTTTATTTCTTCTTTTTTTTTTTTTTTTTTCTAACATCAGTGATAATGTCATTAAGTCGAAAGCTGGATTGAAGTCTCAATTATAGAGCGCTCATATAGGATCATTTGTTACAGTCAGGTCTGAAATATATAATCTGTTTCTTCTGGCTGATATTTATTTGAGAGGATTCAATAGCTGTTGCAATTTAATTACATCTTATGTTGTACGAGCTTTAAAGTATCAGAAGAGAATTATAGAACCTGCTTTAAATATGGAACCATTCGATATTATGGTTCGAATTTAAAATTATACGCATTAATTTATTTAAATTAATCCAGACTACTTTTATTACACTAAATATTATTTTTAGTTGTATATCACGTTTAAATGACAAAATACAAATTTTGAATTTGAAATCGTTCACGAATAAAAAGTTATATTATGTGATACCAGAAAATATATATATTTTTATTACATTCAGGTGAATGGTGGTATGTGAATTAGAAGGAGTAGGTCAGGGCTGCGGTAAAAAATAAAATAGTTTTTAACCATTTATTGATAACCAGCGTTTCGACCTACAATATAGATCTTCATTGGGGCTGTAGTGATGGGTGAAGATAGCGTTCTACTAAATAATGAAATTTTATTTAATATATGTATATTGAACTTACTAGAAAATAATTCATTACTTTACTCCAAGGACGTTTCTTTACTTTTTCCATGCTCTTTACTAAGTTTCTTTACTTTCAAGACCCTGGTTCGAATCCAGATAGTTATTTTCTGTTTCACTGTAGCCTTGAATCAGCTCTGTAGGTTCCGCAGCCCTCCGGAGTTCACCCAGTACGAACCCTTAATTGGTTAACAGGCAGTTGGTTAAGGCCTTCTTGGGTTATAGTGGTACAGACTACCCTATCTAAAAATTAACAATCCAACTTGTTATTTTGTTTTCTTGATAACAAATTATGATCCTTTGTTACTAAAGACTCAAAAAGAATCCACCCAATATTTTTATTTAAGCACAACAGTAGAGCTATATTCACCTAAAACAAACTGGGTTTCCATATTACACCCTTCCCTGCATAGGTCGTCGCATATGCTCATATAAAAATTACATCTGGAAGATGTCCTTTCATGTTTATCGGACATGATTAATGAGCTCCACTGCCTCCTCTAAATACTTTTTCATATGAAACGATCCGTTGACATGACATTGCATATTCGGAGATTAAAGCAATCGGAAAGGAACTATTATAGAGCGAGACGTTGATGGGAGGACACAGGGGTCCCACGGCTCCCGTATCTCATCAATTAGGAACGGACGGAGCACGTTCGACTTGTCATAACTGGGCATCAATAGCCAATGGAAGAAACATTATCATGCGCCTTCTCTTACGGGACATGAAAAAATGGACCGTTCCAGGAGCTTGGACATGAGGAAAACCATTTTCTCCCGTGCGACATCCAGGCTTACCTTTCCTAGATAATTCCGAATTCAAAAGAACGTTCTCCAAGTTGAAGACGAAAATTGATGGTTTTGCTATAATCGTCCTTCGGCCCTGACGTGGATGTTTGCATTCCACTTCTGCCAATTTCGGTGCCTTTCTTTTTGGTTTTACTATTTCCAATCCCGACTGACCGCTATCCGTGATTGCGGGTGGTATCTTTTGTTAGTTCTTCGCAAGATTGCTGCTCGGTTGAGTAATCATCATTGACTTTTATCCACTCCGAAGAAAACGTTTTACCACCGGTCTCCGATGTGAGATTGTTCTCTTTTTCTCAGCTTTCTCTTCATTATTTCTTGGTAAATGATTAGCCATCTGTATTAGTTTATACTGTTTTCTATTTTCATCACCAAGATGTCAGTATTTGGAACACGTAAATTAATCAAATATCAATATTTAAGATATCAATTGTCATTATTATTATTATATTATTACTATATCATCAGTTGCCACCATATTGATGGCTTACTTCACAGTGGTGCCAAGTGCATTTCTACTAACTTTACAATTATAGGTTCTTTCTTTCAGGAAAATTGTAACTTTCCTATTAATTTTCCTCTTTTCAACTCCACAGAGAACAAACAAATCTCGATTCTGTTTTTATATTATTAAAATCTATAATAGGCAGGAGTTCTACCACTAAACTATCGATGCTAGTTGGATTCAATGTGGGCTAACGTACCACTCACCAATAAACTAAGAAATGTATATAAAAAAAAAAAAAGTGGACAAGTGCCATAAGGAGAGAAACAGAAGAGAAGAATTGGTTGTTGCAAGAGTAAGAACATTCCAAATTAACACACCTCCACTTGATCACAAAAGAGGACCAACCTATATGCCTAACCTGTCAGTCCCCATTATCGATAAAGCATATAATTGAAGAATGATCATCATTTCGTCAAGCCATCGAAAATAATAAAATTCTTCGTACAAGAGAATTGGCCCTTAATACTCAGCAGAATCCATAGACAAAATAATAAAATTTCTGAAAGAAACTCAACTTTATACTAAAATATAATCCACCAATACCGACCAGTGTAAAAAAGGAAATAGTCTACATT
>NW_027104903.1:295266-298048 GCF_000696795.3 Halyomorpha halys | reverse complement strand
GAATACATTGCCGGTACTTTTGATGTGGTTAAAGGAAAGAATGATCCCTCTGTACGCGATAATATGCAATTCACAATGTCTCAATTCCACCTCATGGCAGTGTTTAGCAAAATATAGCCTCCTCGATTCGACTCGAATTTCCCACTAATAATAGAGAGTCACTCGACAGAGACCGGCGTGCGTGACACCGTGAAACCTTTTACTAAAGGAGTCACAATTAATTATAACCCGGGTCTTTTGGAGCCGTGAAGCGGCTGACAGATGCGAAACCCTATTGAAGAGAAGAAATTTCCCACCTGTCTTTGAGGGACCAAAGGACCTTCTGACGTTGGCAATGTGCTTTGCTAACGGTCAGCCGAGTTATTTATTAGGCCCAGGTAGTGAAGCAGTTTCGGTATCCCTCCCTGACAAAGTCATCTCCCTGTCAGTTTGAGAAGTGAGAAAAGCACTCTTTGAAATGGAATGTCTTTAGTCGTTGTTTTTTTGTATCGAGATACAACCTCTTGGCGCTCGGAGTGAGACATTGTCCGGATCAAATGTCAGTTAACGGCCTTAAGTGGTATTCTTTGTAAAGCCAATCAACAAGTTACATAACCGAATTCGTTATCCGAAAACACTAAACCAAAAAAGATCATAATTTTCTGGTTCCATCGAAAAAAGAATAGATGTTTGAAAGTGTGCACAAGAATACAAAGAAAGTTACCACATTGCAGAGATATTGAATAAATATCATTCTTGGAGGGGTACAATTAATTTTAACATTAATTTACTTCGCTAATATATACTACTTAATAAAGAATATATTTCGTCTAGGGGAGTGGGTAGCTCAGTGATAAGGCCATTGTCTACTAACTCCAAGGACCCAGGTACGAATCCGGCTCTGGAAGTATGTTATGTTAAATGTAAAATGTTTTACCATGTTAAATGTTATAAGTATAGGATTGTGAGCAGCCCTGTTTAAAGTAATGTTAAATGTTAAATACATAAGAGATCCCAGCGGATTTTCTGAGCACCTTGTTGTTGTTAATTGTTGCTTAAAGGCGTAAGACCCTCTGGTCATCAACGCCTATGGAATGATAAAAGAAAAAAAATGATTAAAAAAATAAATAAATAAAAATCGAAGAGGAGTTGTAATTTATAAAGAAGGCGATGTGCTTTTAAAAATTCAAACACTAATGTAATTTTAGCTTCCTCATCTGTGAGAGCTTCTGTTAAATTTGGGGTCAGTCCTATCCTGTTTATTGTTGGCAAATAGTGAGTTCATTCTTCAAAAATATGTCTAATCGTGAAAATGGACTGACAATATTTGCACGTTGGAGGTGGCAGTTTTCTTATAAGGTGAGAGTGCGTGAGGAGAGTATGACCTATTCAGAATTTCTGAGCACCTTGTTTTATAACCTCCCCTTCCAAAACTTCTTGTTATTGTTTACTTCTAAGTTTTGATTAAGGTAATTTATTACAATTTGCCTAAATTGAATGATAAGTGGAAGCTGTGTGAAAGTTTGGAATCAAGATGAGCTACTTGATAACTGTCATTATACTATTATTATTCTAATCCATTGCTTTATTAGTTATAAAAACATCTAAAACAATACTAGCACAATCAAAACACTAACTACGAGTAAGTAACCTTACACAACAACAAACAAAATGGTGACGGGCTCAACTGGTCTGTTACGTGACGTCGTTCTCCATTTAACAGACTCTCAACCATGTTATATGTTATATAGGTTTAACATGATAAAAGAAGAAAATGTTTCTGTATTTATCATAATTTTTCCACTAAACATGTTAAACTAAAGATCATATGATCTTATATATTATCTGTTTCATTGTAGCCGTTGTACAACGTGGGTTCGGGAGTCCTCCAGAGTCCACCAAGTCTCATAAAGCGAGTGTCTGCTCTTAATTGAGTAAAATCCTGGCGGTGGAGTATAACCGTTGGTCCAGTACCAGTACTTTCTTGCAAATTACAGCACCCCTTACCTCTCATGGGTTGTTGCCGTACAGATTTAAATTAAATTAAAAAGTTTCTGATAACAATTTTAGAACGAAGGTTTAATTCATAGGTTATATAGCACTATTTATATGAATTTTTATCTTTTTACTTTATTTTGTTCCTTTTTATTATTAAAATAGAGTATATCGAAAGAGTTGAATCGAAAAAATTCAAAAGAGCATATGAAGCATGCTAACACCAAGGTTTTTTGCTTTCTTAGTTTGCCAAACATTTGTACAAGTCTTTGATTTGCAGCAAGTGGCAAACATGAAGAAGGTGTCGCTTCAACTCCCTTAGCTATACGGCCCATTAGAAAACTAGACAAGACCATTCCTATTTCTTTTTTCTATAACAAACTTTGATGCTAAATTATGACAATGTAAAATAATTTTATTCTAAGACGAGAAGATAGATCTTTATTCATATGTATAAACTATAATATTTGTAACAAATAACATAAAGCAGAAGCCAAAGAATTCATAGGTTTATAAGAAGGGTTATAAGATGGTAAAAAAATCAATAATGACTGTTAATTCCACAGAAAAATACTGTTTTTCTCCCAAAAAAGTAATAAAAGATAAATATGCATTTTATAGAATAGTAGTTAAAGTTTCCAGCAATATCTGTTATATTTTCATACTTTTCTTGTATTTTACAAAAAACGTTTCTCTCTTTATTTATTGACTAAGCTAAAGTAGTCATGGCATGGCAAAAAATTGATTGATAGATTTATTTATTGATAGATATTACAATCTGTCACACAGTTGTGGGCAATAGGTAATA
>NW_027104903.1:294119-294881 GCF_000696795.3 Halyomorpha halys | reverse complement strand
AAAATAAAAATCGAAGAGGAGTTATAATTTATAAAGAAGGCGATGTGATTTTAAAAATTCAAACACTAATGTAATTTTAGCTTCCTCGTCTGTGAGAGCTTCTGGTAAATTTGGGGTCAGTTCTATCCTGTTTATTATTGGCAAATAGTGTCTAATCGTGAGAATGGACTGACAATATTTGCACGTTGGAGGTGGCAGTTTTCTTATGAGGTGAGAGTGCGTGAGGAGAGAAATTTCTGAGCACCTTGTTTTATAACCTTCCCTTCCAAAACTTCTTGTTATTGTTTACTTCTAAGTTTTGATTAAGGTAATTTATTACAATTTGCCTAAATTGAATGATAGGTAGAAGCTGTGTAAAAAGTTTGGAATCAAGATGAGCTACTTGATAACTGTCATTACACTATTATTATTGTCATCCATTGCTTTATTAGTTATAAAAACATCTAAAACTATACTAGCACAATCAAAACACTAACTACGAGTAAGTAACCATACAAAACAACAAACAAAATGGTGACGAGCTCAGCTGGTCTGTTACGTGATGTCGTTCTCCATTTAACAGACTCTCAACCATGTTATATGTTATATAGGTTTAACATGATAAAAGAAGAAAATGTTTCTGTATTTATCATAATTTTTCCACTAAACATGTTAAACTAAAGATCATATTATCTTATATATTAGGGGTATTCATGATGTTGTGTTAAATGTTATATGTTTTACCATGTTAAATGTTATAACTATAGGATTGTGAGCAGCCCT
>NW_027104903.1:290477-293071 GCF_000696795.3 Halyomorpha halys | reverse complement strand
AACAATTGATTAAAGTACAATGATAAATACTGCACGCGCTTTTTTCACTAACGCATTCAATTTATTCTTTATATTGTCAATTAGGAGTCATCAAAGAGCTTTCATTGGCTAAATCAGAGGAAGTGGATAATTATTGAATAAACGTCATTGAGCTAGCCCTATTGTGTTCTACTAGAGCGGGGCAATTAATTTCAACTGACCTCGCAGGACCTCGAATCTCTAAGAACTTCATTGTTAGGGGGTCATTTCTTATATGTCCGTCAATGTCAATTCTACATCATCTCCAATTTAGAAAACAGGACTCAATTTGTCAATGCTTAATTTTAAATATTTACTCTCTCTTAAAGGAAACTTCCTTGTAAATATATGTTGTTCAATTTTCCAAGACAATGAATTGAGAATAATTAGTATATATAAAAGCAGCGCCATAAGAATTAAAAAGAAAAATTATTTATTAAATAAATCAAAACTTGTATCCTTTATTGTCTCAACACTTTTTTATTCAAAAGATCCCAGCGCATCCCTCTCGCCGCATCACAGGCAAAAAATTAACATTCACAGTAAGCTGAAGTTGTGTTATTATTAGAGATACTTTATAATTTTAAAAATTGATATAAATTCTATACATTGATTCTTGCAAAAAAATTACTTTATACTACCTAGATTAAAAACATCTATTTGCCAAACGTCACGCTGATTTGGCAGACAATTATTGGGAATGATGTAGCCCTATACAGATGTCACTAACCTGCTGCACACCGCGGCCATAGATTAATATTGTTATAGCTTTCGATGCAATCATCCCAAGTCATCGTGAGGAAAGGTACTAGGCAAGAAGAAAATATGACTCGCCCGGACGGAATTCGACTTGCAACAAGATGAATGATCTTGTAGCTAAACCACCGACAGTAAAGAGAAAGACATTTGTCAAAATCAGAGTCGGCCGTTTCTTTTTCTTACTCCTTCTATGAGATAGCGAGAATGAGAGTTGGAAAATGTAATCTCCTCTCTGTGGGCCTAATGGGGTACTTTCGTCAATCTCTCGTCTACATCTGGGTTAGGTAACGAAACCAGGGGGAAACATAACATGGTCTACTATCCGAAATATTATACATTCTATCTTGGTATTAAATTCATTCAAAACACTTGCGAACATACTTATTTTTCTTGCCCTCTGTTTCTTCAAATTATTATTAATAGGCCACAATCATGGGGATGAGTATATAAGCTCTAAGTTTTAAGAACGAAATAATGAAAAAAAAAGTACAATAAATAAAATGGCAAAATAACACTAAAGAAACATTACAGCTGTTAAATTGAGTAATTCAATGTAATAATATTTGTAATTAGATAATAGCAAAATAATATAAACACAAGGTTAAAAAAAACTTATATAAAATACCACATATATGTATACGATATGGGATCAGGGTGACTTAGTGTTAAGGCACTTAACTCGAGTCTTGGAGGTTCGCATCTGGCTGTAACAGATAAATATGTGTTGTTACTGTACACGTTACCAACCCTGTGGATTCGGTAACTCTCTAGGATCCACCCAGCCTCATAAAGTGGTACCTAATTAAGGGGAAATAATAAAGTGGTACTTAATTAAGGGGAAAAAAGATTCTAACTAAATCACATCCTTGCACAACCGTTAGTCTAGTAACTGTAGTAACTTCTTTACAAAGTACTACGCCCCTGACATACTACTGGTTATAGCGGTAGATATTTGTTTAATGTACAATACTTACTGTTACTCTCTAAACCAAGTAACCATCATATGGAAGGCTAATTCAAAATATTATCTGTCAATTTTAAAGGCATTATAAAAACGACCGATGGCATCGCCATTAAATGTAATTATAAATATTATATGATATAAAATATTGTATCTATTGTTGTAAGACTTGTGTGAGAAGATGACTTAATTGTTTTAGCTCAATGGCGTAAGTCCTTATTGCGTACATATGTTTTAGTTTCCTTTGAGAACACCAAAAATCCATCTGATACTAATTAATTAATTAATATGCTAGAGGAATTTATTAGCTTATATGACAACCTAGCTATTAATTAATTAATAATTATAATATTATTTATTTCCAAGAACGCCTCTTTTACGAATCAGTAATATTTTGTGTCCCAGTTTATGATTTTTGAAAAAAAAAAAATACCTGTTATCTTTTTTGTACTTTATTTCTAGGAAAAATAATAAAATAAATGGAAGATTATTAAGAAAAACGACCAATTCTTATCTGCCATCATTCATCCCAGAAAATCTCCGAAACTTGAGATAAAACATTTGTGTGTAATAAATAATTTTATACTATTTTTTTTACTATAATTTTATTTATCACCATCTAGATGATCTTCATTCATAAAAAAAATTACTAAAATTTAAATTTTCCTCAACGCTGATTAAAGAAATAATGATACAAATAAAACAATATTATTTAATGAAATTATCATTAAAATCCTTATTTTTTTTTTTTTTTATTCCACGATATAACAACGAATTTAGGTAACGTTTGGAATAATTTTATCTAAAATCTAAAAATAATGATTTTTAACGTTATTTTCAATTATTTTATACTCGA
>NW_027104903.1:273479-290427 GCF_000696795.3 Halyomorpha halys | reverse complement strand
AAATTTTTGGGTATTCAAATTATTATCATTCCCCGCTACGATGCCCCTGGTTTCGTGGTCGATAAATTGAAACATAATTATTAATATTATGACTACTAATGATTTATCTAGATTATAAATTGTACAATAAAAAATAATTCTTTGTCGCTACAATCCATGAATGATCCGGTGTACAGTACTTTTTAAGGATGTACTGTTACTAGATCATCGGTGATGAAACGAGGTGATTTTGTCAGAATCTCGCTCGACAGCCAGATTATTCCCCAAGTAAGAGTACTCACTTTATGAGTCTGGTTGGACCCTCGAGGGTTCCTGAATCCACAGGCTTGACTCAAGGCTATAATAATTATCTGTCACAGTCGGATTTGAACTCGGGTCCATGGAGTTTAAATTATAAACAAAATATGACGGATCCAACTGGTATTGCTGAAGAACCTTGGTTTTGAGATTTCTGGTTTAACTCTCAATTAAGCTTGTGTAAATGTAAATATCAAAACGATAAGGAGAATTCTGATGATTGTACCCAGATAAGGAGGTGATAGTATAAAGTAGCAGAAATAATAAATTGAGAAAACAGTTTGTTTTAAACGCAGTAGAAAATATTTACTTGTCTAGATAGTATTTAAAATTTAATATAAAAAAATAAATATTTTAGAAGAAAAATCAAATCGATCTCAACATGTATAATTTGTAAAGCACAACGTATCTGGAAGAAAATGGTTGATCGTATAAAACAGATTGTAGGAAGGTAGTATAGGTTTGTTTATAGGTACAAAGTAATGTAGTAAAAAAAGATTTAACTTTGCTAGGCTTCGTCAGGGCTAAATGAAAACAATGTAAGATGTTACAAGAAAATTAGAATACATATACAAACAGGATAAAAAATTATATGTTAATTATTAAAAATAGATAATTATTTTATTCTTATTGCTTACTTAATCAGTTCCGTTATAATGAAAGGACATATTTTATAAATACATATTTATGTACATGTTTGCTGTACATAACTGAATCCTTTCCCAAAGATCCTGAAGTAAATTTCTAAAAGAGGAGTTGGAATGAAGCGATGATTGGGAGGGAGCAGGTAGAGGAATCCTGTAAAGGGAGAGAGGACGACTTAATAGGCAGATATAAAGAACAGCTGATCCAAGGTCAGTCTCTTTTTACCCCCACCTCCTTTAAGGACTCAATCCATGGACCATTTGCGGAAAGCGACTCTACCATTACGGCCCATCCATTAAACCTAGATTAAGGATCGTGAATCCAAGGATTAGCGTTATGGATCATAGGATAGCTGTCCTTAGACCTCTCGCACTATGCTGATTTATCTCTTTATAGTCTACAAATCTCATCTGTCTTGTAACTCTGTCTATTGCTCAATGCCGATATTTTGGGTTTATTCCTTATTGTGATCGTGAAGCTATCGTCTCAGCTACTGAGTACTTGAATAAAAATTCTTTCGAGAGTCATCGACCCCTAGCGAAGGCATTATGTCTCAATTTGCCGCTACGTTAGCAAGAACAGAGTCATTTTCCTAAGAGTTCCTTGAATACACCATGGATACTTTGTTTTAGTTTCTTTATTATCCAACCTATGTATATATATATATATTATAATTGAGTGGTCAGTTTATAGTTTATAAACCACAAATTTAACAAAATCTATTTAAATTGTATTCTTTATCTCTAATGATTCTCTACTCACATCATTAAGGTTTTTTATTAATAGTTTTAAAAAAATTTTAAACAGTTATTTTAACATATATTTCATAAAAGTGTGTATAAATTAAATAAAAAATAAAATAAATCTGTACCACAACAACCCATCAAGTACTGTTACCAGGCCAACAGTTGTGCAAGAATTTTATTAAAATCACGGTCGACTATCAGATTTTTTCCCTAATTAAATGTACCCACATTATGAAACTGAGTGACTCCCTGAGGGCTACTGAATTCACAGGGTTGACTCACCGCTACAGTAAAATAATAAATAATTATATGCCATAGCCCGATTCGAACATGGGTCCTTCAAGTTAGTTGTTCAGTTCCTTACCACTGAGCCACCATGATCCCTATAAATTAACTATTAATATTAAATACAGAAATTAAACTGCTATAATATAACGTTTAATTAATGTAAAACTACGTAATTAAAAAAATTGATTAAGTACGATTGTTTTTTTCAAGATGTATAAAATAAATTCATTTATTTCTCATTATAAGCATCACATTGACCGAAAAATGTGCAAAGTGTTGAAAGAAAAGAATTTTTTTTTAATTAATGATATTTTGTTATTAAATCTCAGTAATATTTACTGAAAATTGTTATTTGATCAGTAAAAAACAATAGCTATACTTTCTGGCCCTCGATAGCGACTTTCTAGTACAAAAGTTGATTTTTTTGTCTCAACAATTTTGTTTTTTAAAATTATGAAGACTATGGTCAAAAAAGGAATAAAAATAGTTAAGAAATATTTATTTCCTAACGTTTCGCTCCACTTTGCAGAGCTTCATTAGTGGTATTCAAGTTGATAGCTTTAGCGTGGGGCAAAACGTCGGGAAATAAATATTTCTTAACTATTTTAGTTCCTTTTTTGACCGTAACCCTAACCATCTTCTTCATAATTTGAAATTATACGGTCAATTATTTATATATAGAGTTTTTTTTTTAATTTCACCGAACCACAACAGTACTATGTATATACATACATATTCTTTTTTTTTAGAATATTATTAATCTTCTATCCTTGATTTCATTTTAAGAAGAATTTCTATTTTATTTTATATAATGTACATTATATTTTAAGAATTTTCTATTTTATTTCATTTCTACTAGATGCTGATGACACATGTGTGTTATCAGTGAATAATGACCCTTACATTTCAAACTGTCTTCCAAACTTAAATAGACGAGTATATGGAGTCGCTTCTCCAAGGCTTCCAGCACATAACAGCACCGCCCAGAAATGCTATTAGAATATTGTAACGTACTCGTTTTGAGCATCTTTATTTATTAATACAACTACATAAATCTTTCTATAACTGGAGAAACATTTAGAAAGAGGGAAAACCATTTGCTTTGACCTGAGTTAGACCTGTTATTGAAGAAGAATAGGTTATAAATCAGAAGGTGAATTGACACATGAAAATGGGACCAAAGGATGCGAAGAGCATTGTTCCCCTGGGACAGTGACATTCTTCCTGGCTGTCGGGTCCAGTTTGGCCAGATAAATTCATCAGAAGCGACACCGGCCCCAGGATGAAAGGCCCGAATCTCCAAGTTGTTAGCATTAATTAAGCTTTCCGTCTTTTTAATTGGAATGCCTGAGGCGGCCCCCTTGATTATGAAATAGAGTGCGCCCCCCCCTTCTCCTTACCTCGGCTTCGTCGAAAAAACAACCGCCGGGGCTCGGGTAATTTATTGTATCAAGTTGTTTGTTTTCATCTGTCCTTCTTAACCTCTCCGCTTTACCGCGGTACGGCTCGCAGATAACGTGCGGGGAAGAAGATATTTTACTTTGAAATAGCGATGAAAAAATAAAAAGCAAGATAGTCTCGGAATCCATTTGATGCAGACAAGGTCTACACGTAATTTGTTGCCTTCGTAATCTCAGTACATGTATCGAACTTAAGGAACTCTTCTATCCAAGATAGTATAAGAGCCGGGGAGAAAAAAAGTCGGTTATTTCACCCTAATTATTTATTACTATAATGAAAACTATGTATAATTACTACTCTAAAGTGAGAAATCTGCGAAGTATAGCTAGAGGTAATAAAAAATTGCGGCTGTTTCAAACCGTTAAAAAAAAAATTCATTCGGAGCTCCTTATGTTTAAAAATAGCTACAACAATAAAAAAACATAATAGAACGTCATTAAAACTAGAGTAAACTTCCTGAAATATGAGCCCTAGTTAAGCCGCTTAAAAGTTCCCGAAATACAGATTTTTAAAAAGAAACATGTCATGAAATAAATACTAAAAAATCAATACTTAGCGAACTTATTGTGGGAAATCTATATCTCAGGAACTGTGGGACGTACAGATGTATATTATCACTCAAATTAAAGATAGTTTAATATGATAAAGTAGTTTAGTAGTAAAATAAAGATAAAAACATTGTATGGATTTATTTAAAACGCAATAAAAAAAAATAAAAAAAAATAGTCATATTTCTACTATTAATTAAATTACTTGTATCGGATCAAATTATATATAAAATATGTATGTTTTATTTATAATTCCAATAAAATATATTATCAGGAATTAGATCACCCAATATCGAAACTCTGTAAAAATTTTCACTCTCGAATTTCACAGTGATTACAGAAACAAGCTTATAAGACGGGAAGTTAAAAATGTTCTTACCCGTGTGAACTTTTATTTAAAAACTAAAATATTGTTTGCTGCGTTTTATAAAAAAAAAAATTTCGAAACCCTAGTTCGGATCATTGGAATGTCCAGGATTACCGAAATTACTCTGTATTAATATTAAATATGAAATATATATTTATAAATATATAATGTATGTGTATTTATTACTGATAGTATAATTAATTTTATCATATAAAACAAGTACAATTAAAGCCTAATTATGGTTCTATCCTTTTAATACAAGAGCTTAAGAGGAGAAAGAAGCCAGTTATTTCACCCCAATACTTTTTTCACTAATAAATGAACAATAATACACTTTTAACAAATTAAATCAACACTTAGTATAGTTATTTAATTATTAAATACAATTAGGGGATGTAAAAGGAGACAAAGACTGGAACACCTGATGAAAAAAATTTCAAATAAAGATTAATTTTTTTAAACTTCAAAAACCGGAAATTTCCCCCCAAAATATGTAATAAAAATAGTTATGTACATTCATATTGTTGACATTTTTTTTACATAATTTTCTTAATCACCATTATTCTGTAATCCGAACACCCCCCTGTAGTGATTAATTCGGATATATTAAACTGTATTGTATTTTATTAATAACTGAAGGGGTAAGTAGGTGAAGATGAAGCTTATGTTCCAAATAGTAAATTTTAAGATTACAAGTTTTTTTTTTTTTTTTCCTGTAGCTGTTATATTTTGAAGTGTACATAGGCCTTTCTACATCTAGGTATCCCAGTCATTAATTGGATTTTGATGTTTGAGTACCTCACCATAGCTAGATAAGCACCTACCTCCTTCATCCAAACTAAAGATTACAAAAATCAAAACATGTTGCCTAGCCCCTTCATCCACTTAACCATTCAATTTATCATGATTTTCATATTTAAATATATGCTAGATTTATTTTTTTATCTCCATTTTTCACAGCATAGTTTTTTCTAGAAGTCTATTAAATGCCTCTTGACCACACAAATTAAATTGCTTCCCTGTTTAAGTGGGTGTAGAATTCATTTTCAGGTTTTTGATCTCTGTTTTTGAGTCGCGACTTTATGGGATTTTTTGGCTGTGTGCCAATTAGCACATTACTCAATCATAATACAGATTTGATGATATGAGATTTCCTTCCATACATTTCCTCAACGTTTCGTTCCGTATGTTCGGGATTGTTGTACGGCCGTAAAATTTAATTTTCTATTTTTCTAAATTTACCAACTCTAATTTGGGGATTTAATGTAATATATCTTACACATACATAAATATATATTCCGAAATATAAATATATTTTACACATAGATAAATTCCAGTGATATTCATAGAAAGTGATTTACCTGTATATTCAACAGGTCTGCACTCATGTTTTTAATTTTAATTATAAAAGGATTAATTTATTATTAATAAATGGTTTTATTAATCGAAATTACTCTGTGCAAATAATAGATTTTTTTTTTATTAAATGTTGATACAGAAATAATATGGACTCTTATTGTATTTAGATACTAATTTTATTAGAATATTGTTGTAAATATTATTTTTTAAAAAATACTAATGCTATTTAAAGTTCTATATAAGTATTTATTTCAATTAGATAAATTTTTGGGGAGAAGGTACATTTAAATTGTCAAAATCCGTTTAGAAAAAACATTTTACCTATAAGCCGTTGGGGTCATGGCAACCCTAAAAATGAGGGCATCGACCCCAGACAAAGCAATGCTCTAAAGTGGGTTAATCAGTTATTAGTATTTTAGGGCTTAGAGTACTCTATCTTCTCAACGTCACATGGAATGTTTCGATGCGTTGGTTAAATAACAATACTATATTGTTATTTAATCAACATTTTTATAAATATTAACTATATTTGAAGTTTATCGGATGATGAAATTGGCTATAGTTGAACTGCTAAATTAGCTATCGAAAATAGAAATCTTTAGTTAACATACATATAAACTTTCACCACTACGAAATCTCAGATTTAAATTCACTAAACATTAAGAATTTAAGCATAACAATTATTTAATTATATACCTAATCACGGCCTAGAGTCTGGCCAAGCCTTGAACAATTGAGAAGCTTCAATGGTTTACTTTTTTAATTGACATGAAATATCCTTAACTCTCCATAAATTTTATGTGTATTTGTATATCGATAAAAAAAATCATAGAAACATTAAAAAAAAAATTAAAATTATAGTTAATGCTTAATTAGATTAGAGTACTTAATGGAGTTACAAACCATACTTATCGATTTTAAAATTGGTTTGGATAATTTTTTGATGATTTTAAAATTAAATTTTTAATTTAGAACCGGGTTTAAAAATTCACTTTGAACCCAAAAACTCATGCAAAAAAATACACATACATACAAACAATACTCAATATGAAATATCACATTTATGTTTAGTTTGTTTAACGTTCCCTAATGAAGTTGAAGTATACCTGAGCTATTTGAGAATTTATTTCGCTTGTGAATTCCTTAAATTTCAATATTATAATAACGATATAACAATTAACAATATTTTTCAAGAATGTCCATACTTCACATCACACGTCGATAGTTTTGGATTAAACCCTAAAAAATCAACAACCCTTCGGGACGATAGTAAAACATAAGAATTAGTATTTCAATTTTTAAATTCACAAATTTTAGTATCACAAATATGACATCGAAAAAGCAGTAAATATAAGTACAAATAAACAAGAAATAAATAGCGTTGATGATCCAGAAAATTGTATGTCATTAATAAGAACAAAGGAAATTATATTTAATAAAATCGAATTATTTTAAAATTTAAACTGTGCCATATAAATTAAATGTTTTTTCTGAATTAATCTACATGTTATCATGAATTTAAGAAATATTAGAAGTGGCTCTTAGATTTTAGCTATAAAACAGGTAATTAGAGACATGTCTTAAATAAGCACTTATGCCTGAAAAAAAACATTAATCAGATTTCCCTTATTGCTTGGCTAATGTAAAGGTTCAAGATTAAACAGTTAAACTAAATTATCGTCCTTAACGAACAATTTAATGAAACGAAGAATATTTCTCTTGTACTTATTCTCGCAAAGGAGTAATTAATTTCATCCATAAAACAACCTGGATTGGAACTTTATGATCCGGAGGATAAAAGCAATAAAAAGAAAGGCCGTATCAAAGTTGGCAATAAAAATTACAGATATAATACCCCTATGAGAAATATACAGTTAAGAGGATAATGGCGAGATTAAGGCAATAAAGAGACGAGGGGAGACTGGGGCGCAGTAAATCCCAGCGGCTCAAGAGGAAGGTGAAAATAAAAGCAGTCGCGAAAATAGCTTCTATCTTTGTCTTAGCCTGGATAGAACTGTGCAACCTTAGCTCCTACGATCTGTCCCTCCTTAGAAGTTACAGCTGCGTTGCTTCTCTCTCGGCTTCGGTCGTAGATTTCCATCCAGCTCTCTTATAAAATGAACTCTAGCCAGGAAATCCATTGGAGGAGGCAGTTCTATGTGGCCAATCATGTGTCTAGAGAGCTTTTCACGAAAAATTAATTATGCTTCATGACTCGAAGTGGATTTAATTTTGAAGCACACGCCAAAAAAACTGGCTAACAATTTATTCACATACAATTAACGATAATTCCTTTCAAAAAAAAAAAGTTAGTGGTGCCCTGGGAGCATTGAAGGAAAACACAATAAGTTAATAATTATTTACAGAATAATATTAAAATATAATTATAATAATTATATGCTACGTCATCCTGAGTGATAATCCTTCATAAGGGCCAATTAAAACATTATTAAAGATGCAAGCATGAAGAGAAGGATAAATACTGTAAAATGAGGTGAGAATGTTCCATACGGAGTGAGAATAGACCAACACAGAATTCAGCTAATAAGTCCTTGCTATTAATGCTGTTAATTGTTCCATTTATCACGGCGGAACTTAATATTTTTACTAATCAATAAGTGTAGTCAGATCTCCTCTCGTACCATATATAAAAAGACTACCATTAATTCTATTAGATTTGGAGTTTCGTTCCTGTACCGTTGTTTGACTGTCATGTTAACAAATTATCATTAAAATAAATTGCAAAATAAGTTTTACCAAACTATTCCATATATAGGTATTTGAAAATAAAAAACAGTGGCCTAATCTCTCCCCATCCTACAGTTTTGACTAATTACCTACCCATTCTCCTCTTGATATTCCTCAACCTAAAACTTCACACATCAACTTCAACTACCAGACCTATACAAAGTTGTTATTCCCCTTAAACGATGGCTATCTCATGGATTGCGGGAGCAGATGGCTGTAGGAAAACTGCTGGAGAAAACAAGGATGAATCGGGCGACCTGGTGGTGGCTGGAACTGTTAATTAGACAAGACCTCGGACCTGTACAAAACAATAATAACCCAACTTACACTCCCTCCAGCCTGATTAAGAAGGTCTTTCCCAGCTTTCTTACTCCTACCTTCGCTCTGGCTATATATATCTTTATACACCCATCTACCAGTACATAAATCTTATAGGTCTAGTCTACTACATGCCACGTGTTTTTTTTGTTTTTATGTAAAGATTATCACAATTCTTATTAAATTTAATATTTTCAAGCAACGTCTTAAGGAATCTTACTGTTCTCAAATGGTCAAAGAATGTTTTGAATCAAATGATGCAAATCAACGGAGTACACGTGATAATATTTTTAATCTATTATTTTTTTTCTCGTATTATACACCACACTCCTCCTCATAAAGCTTCAACTTTATGATATAAAATTATAGTGATCTGTACTTTCCATTAGATCTTTTATTTATCATAACTTCAATTAGATTGTTGAAAGTTACTCCGGGTGGCGGTCAATAAAGGTAACAAAATAGCGAAAGAAAACTATTTATTGTTAACCAACATTTCGTCCAACTCGGCAGTGTTTCGCCAGGGCTGTCAAATTGAAAATGACAACTGTCATCTCAACTGACAACTGTTTGAATTGTCATTTCTGTTTCAATCTGTCACCCCTGACGAAGCCCTACAAAGTGAGGCGAAACGTTGATTAACCCGGACTATCTTCTTACAATCTACTTTATACGCATAACTATCTTGTTCCAATATGACTTCAAATAATTTTTTTTGTTTACTTTTTTCGTAAATTCAATTCTCCGAAGGAAGAATAAATTAACATAAGAATGTTATTATGTAATACATTTTAATTTTATAATTTGAATGCATTCAAATTGTATAATTTAAACATTTTTCTGAATCACTAGAATCCAATTTTCGCACTTATGTTCTTTCTAGAACAAATGATTACATTTGTATATTTTAAAAAAAATGGATTTAGTTATTAATGTAATTTTTGTAGTAATAGTTTTGATTTTCAAAATAAATTTTAAAGTTGATTTAAACAGAGTCAACCCTGTTGAAGGCCTAAAGTTTTAAAGAATTTATATTAATTAACCGCCTATTTGTTGTAAAATAATTCATTAATATCCGCGAATTTCTACTAGAACTCAATTACGTAGTTCAGTTCCGATAATTATTTGTACACATCCTCTATGATTTTAGATATCTTGCCTTTTTTTTTTTTTATATATAAACAAATTTACCTACCTTGCAGTTTATAAGCATCATCGTTAATTGGATGAAGTTCTGAATAAGGGAAATATTTTCGCGATAAGAATTGAAGCAGTTGGTTATTGATGAAGAGACTGTGTTCCTAACGAGAAGGAATTACCATATCAAAGCTCCACTTTTATCGAACAATGGATCCCTGGAGAAGCAAATTTTTTCTCTTAGTTTCAGTTCGATTCCACTCGACGATTCTATTTTTGGTTTTTGCCATTGATGAAAACATCCAAAGACTGACGATGATAGTAACTAAAGATTATAAATGGCTGACGAAACGTTAAATTTAATTACAATGGTGTGTTTATTGTTGAAATCATCAACGACAATCTAATGAAATAACTGCTTTAATTATAACTTATTAACAGTAATAAAACATTATATAGATGAGATAATGTATCATTGTTATAATGACATAAAAGATAAGAAAAAGGACCCAAATGAAACAGCATTGGTGCAGCATGTATCCTGAAATAAAAATAGTTTTCATTTTGATCACATAATCATTTTTCACAGAGCAAATAATACTTTTAAAAGAGAAATACTTAAAGCCATTTATATAACAGAAAACATTCATTGTATATTATTTATCACACCTCCTGTTTAATTGTTACTGATTGAGGAAAATTGAGGGAAATTGATAGTTGAGAAATAGGAGAAGTAGTACGTGTTAAAATGCGGTTAATGAAAGGGTTTTCGGATGGATGTGGGTAGAGAATTCTGGAACGAGGTAGCAAGGATTATAAAGGATTTTTTGAAAGAAATCCTTCTATGGGAAGGAGCATACAAGTTTGTGGGTTGAGATCTGATATTTAATGGAGTGGACAGAGAAACACGAGATAAACAAATCCCCGGATATAAGTATATAATAATAGGAATCAATTAGAAAATGCATAAATTATACTGAATTGATTTTTAGGACTAATTGATTTATTGGTCTTTTGTTGATTTACCAACATTTGTGAATAATAATTGATTATTTTTAACTAATTGTCGTTCATTGAACTTATCAAAACTAGTTATCATTTACTGTCCAAGATCCAGCAGAGAATGAGTCCAAATAATCCCTTTCACATTGACGTGTTAATCATATCGTATTTCAATATCTCCATGACTAATAGCAATGTAGATATTATAAAGCGGTAGGAATCCGCCGAGTACCCAGGAAGATTAAGATACAAAGTTCCGACGGCGGCGAAGACAGACCATAAAGAAGAGAACACAAAGGATGGAAGATAGTTTTGGACGAAGACAGGACATGGCGATGGCGGCGTTGGTGATTGGCTTGTCTTAGTTGATAATTCCATTCCCCCCCTCCATCGGGGTCTGTGGGTGGCCAGTCAGGTCCCGGCCACCGCCTCATCTGTGTCGGTGTGCGGTGTGCGCTCAGTGTCAGTGCTTTAGTGCTTAATATTGTGTTGGATCTCTATCATACTGGAGTAATGTATTCAACGGTATGTATCTCACATATTGCGGATAATGTAGGATATGGATGATACTGTCTTCGGCGAAAGTTGAACCCGCTCTCTCTGTATCAGTGAGTCCCTGTGATTCATTGCTTGGTTCTTCCAGACTTAACTGGTGAAGGATGTTAGTGATAACGAGCCTTGGCAACATTCCCGTCCCCCTGGACCGAATATGGTATGCCAAAACAAACAGGAATTCAGGCTGTATCGGGTTTGGGGTGCTATATAGCGCTCAGTTTCAGTTCAATAACTTTATTAAAGTTATAGTATAGTTGAGCACATTATTAGCTTGTATATATGATTAACTTAATTTACTTTTTTACTTTATAGCATGATGAGCCGCTACTTTTGAAAGTTGATCAAGTCCATTTTTTCATGCATTTAAAGGTTTAAATAGCTATTAAAAGACTTTATTTATAAACTCTTTTGATTATTTTATTATAAAATCATACTTCATTAAATTAATTATTATAATTTGACCCCCATTTGCAATGAGGATTCTTTGGCACATGGGTTTATGTTGCGAAATGAAAGTTTGGAAAAAAAAAAAAATAAAATTTAACAAAATTATTGCTGACATCTTTATTCTATATTTGGGTTCTATCATAAACAGAAGATAATCTTACTAATTTTATAATTAACACATTTGCCCAAAACTGTATTTTAAAAATACCGGCTCCTATTATAATAACAACATGCCAAGTATTCACAAATGTCGTATTATCCCTTCAAACAATATTATTTAATAATAATAATATGATTAACTATGATATATTTTTTGACAAAAATTACAATTGAAAATATCAGCAGATATCCATTCAAAAATTATATTGTTCAAGTATTTATTTACTGTTAAAAACATGCATTTAAATATAAAAAATATCTATTTATTATATCTTAATTTGGAAATTATTAAAAAACAAACAAACTAGTATAGTGGTCAGACAAAATTGATTTAAATGTCAAAAACTTGTTTAACATATACCAGATTAATATAAAAATAACAGATTGTAAAAAAAATTAAAGGAAAGACTTGACAACAGAAATTAAACAAATACATGAAAAAAAAACATTTACTTTAAAATTTAAGGATTATAATTAGTATTATTCCAAACTTCAACATTATTCACTATTGATCAAAAAGTAAGGTACAAAATGCTTGAACATACATATTTTTTATATATGTTTATATTTTATAATTTAACGGTTCTATTTGCAAGACACTCTAACATTGCAATGATGCCAATGTATAATTAATTTGAGTATAACAAATTTTTTGTGAAAATGAATATACCTTAATATTGAAAAAACAAAATTATTTAAGGTTTAACTTTGTGGATAAATGTGCTAATGGAACTAATATGCCAATTTACTTATGATTGGAATAATTCAATTGTGCATAATTGGAAAAAAAACTTTCCTGAGAATTATATTGATTTAAAGGCTCGAAACTTTTTTCGAATTTTTATTGTTCCATAATAAATGTTAAAATTAATGTTAAGTATCCGAATTTTTTTTTATTGTTCCTATTGTAATAATCTGAAAGAACCATATTATATAATTTTACACCCTATGCACTTAATTGGTATGTTACTTTTATTTATTTATGATTGTCAATAAATAAAAATGATGGGATATAAATAAAATTATTTGCTTAATTAGCTTATCACTTTATTAGTTTTTATTTCAGCAGTAAAAAATATAAATAAATAAACCCAATAAAGCTTTTAAATAAGTTAATTCTAATTTGCTTAATGATAACATTAAAATATAATGATAGTTTTTACCCTCATATTTTAACTTTTTTTAAATTTTATTAATTAATTTCTATTGCTTTAAACATAATATTAATATTTTCTATAATAATTCGTAGTATAATAATATTTCTAAAGCAATGTTAGTAATATTTTTAAATATAACGTTCTTTCATTTAAATGATAGTTATTCATTATCATAACTTATTTTTATGGGAAATTTAATTTGAGAAAAAAATAAAATTCCAATCGGTTTTTCATTGCTTTAATTATTTTTTTCCCGGTTGGTTAATTAAAATTTAATTCAAAATTTTAATTTTACTACAAATTGAATTACTGAAAATTGATCTTGATTCATAACAATAATTTTCATCCTGAATACACCGTTTTTATGTTCCAATCAAAAATTTATCTTTAATTGCTTGTTGCCTAATTTCCTAGAGAAAAATGATTAAAGTTTATCATTTTTTTTTTTTTGAGTCAATTCAATTCAAGACCTTTATGATCAATTAATTAATAGATTTATTTTATTTTTTTATTAGACTCGAAGTTATACAATTTATAATTTTTAAACATATTTAAGGTTTTAATGAAGTAATATTTCAAGAAGTAAAATTCTATATATTTTTAATCCATTTAATTATTGTTGTTTGCAATTTAAAAAGTATTTACTTGTATGTACTTCATCTCTTATAGAAATTTAACTTTTTCATTATATTTATACACGAATTTTGTTTATTAACTTTGTAAGAAATAAAATTAAAACCTTATATCCTAATCGGTTTGATAATGGTTTACTTATTGATTGTATTTATACAATTATCAATAATAACATTTTGTAATAAATCCATTAAAATCAACTTTAATTAATGTTTATACGGCTAATGTACCAAGTCATGTCTCTTGTAATGGCTTCCTTTGCTCTCCGCATTCCATTCTATACGTACCCAATTACTCTGATCTATAAATAAATTTATATATACATATTTTTAGTCTGTTACTTTATTTATTTATTTTATACATAGATTAATAAGTAAAGCTCTTTATTGCTAGAAAATATATGACAAAGTATTAAATTCATTCATAAATTAATGAAGTAACAGTATAATCTTCATTCTACTACAGTTTTAATAAAATTTATAATTATATCTATTATTTTATACCGTTATATTTTATACTGACATGTCAGTTTAAAAAAAATATTTTTTTTTTAAAAATAGTTTTAAAACTTCAAAATAATATCACATATTATTAGAAAAATAATGATTAGAGATTATTATATAAAAAAAAACTTGAAATTATTTATTTGAAAAAATCAATAAACATTTTGGAGTTTAATTGTTTAGAATTAGTCCAAAATATAATTAGAGTTAAAATATACTTTTAAATTAAATTAAGTCGTGGTTAGTGCATATATCTCAAATTTATTTTTATGGTATATCCACTACCCTAGGTAATTTATAGTAAATAGGATGTATTTACTCAAAATTACCATTGCCATCTCTTTAAACAAAAACAATTTTAGAAAATCTCTATTTACCGGCTTACTCCTGGTTATCGCTTTATCCCGACTAGCCTTTGTTATATTTTCCTAACATAATATGAGAAAAAAATAATTTGAGTAGTTCGTTGTATTTAACCCAAAATAAAATTTTCTGTCTATTTACTGTTATTTTCCGCTGAAATAAACAAATTTCTTTCAAAGTTATAATAAAAAAATTCTGTTAGGTTCATTGTCATTTAATGTAGAATTTACGCACTTTGTAATGTGAGTTTGTCTATACACCAGAGTATACTAATGTGTGATATAAAGAACACTGAAACTTCTTATTGTGTTTCCAAAAGAGAAACTTTGTTATATAAGATTATCGGAGCACGTTATTTGTAAGGCTACATTGGATTGTTTTCATTAATATTTTCTTCATATAAATATATATTTTTTATATAATATTAAATACAAATCCATTGATACAACCAGATAAATTATTATTGGATGGGTTATTTTATTATTGTTTCATGCAGATATATAAATGGAAACTATATAACGATACAGGGTTCGAACCGATGCATAGTCTATCTATATATAATATACACACATACGAACAAATTTACTGAATTTTGAATATCATTTATTGAAGTTTTAAAATATAATATATGTATCTGGACCAATATAGACGCATATGACAATTTATCTATCGTTTTATCAGGAACAACAACGAAAAAATATCTTTTGGATCTTTGTTGCTAAGCTGTTAAAATTATATTTATGTTGATAATATAGAGACAGAAAATACGTATAATCGTTGTGAGGTAAAAATTTATACGAATTTTTGCGCAAGTTGCGTCTATTGCAGAGGAAAAAAATACATTAATTGATATTTGACTGCTCAATGATAAAATATTTAGTTTATTTATTCATTTACTTCTGAAACATATATAAGAAGTAAAATTACAAACAAAATGTAGTGCAAAACAAGAATACCAAACGAAAAATAGAAAATAATCTTAGTTTATTAGAAAAAAAAAGTAAATATTTGAAACTTACAAAAAGCGATCATCAAAACATACTATTTAAAATATAACTTGCTATATATTAATTAATAAAAATTTCTTTTGATAGAAATAATTTTTAAAAAAATTATAATTGACAATCAGCATATATTTGATTCACCGAAATATGGTAGAAAAGAAAAAAATAATAGTTTTGTAATTTAATTTAATGTAAAAAAATTACAAAACTATTATTAGTTTTTTAACGGTAAAATATACGTATTACTAGCACATCAAAATATCGAAAATATATTGCCAGTTTAGCAGAACATTTATTTTTTAAATTTTAAATACACCTCATCACCATAGCGATGTCAAGAGAGGAACAGGTGATCCTACCTCAATAATTTGAAAACACTAAAAGTTAGGAAATTTGAGGTTGAATCTACTACTACCCAAAAAATATTTGGAACAGTTCGTCGATTCTGAATTCTTCTAAATATTATTCTTCTTCTAAATAATATTATTTTATAATATTATTTAGATCTTCAATAACACGTATTTTGAACTAAATAGTTTGTTTAATCGAGTCATAAGTTCAGTCGAAAATATTAATTATTTTAGTACTAATAGATTGATAACATAGAGCATTCTTCCTTCGAAATGAAAATATTGTATCTTATTTGCCACCAAGTGTTACGCCTTCCTTTTATCCTGTTTACCACTGTCGAAAGTTCCTTGACTTTTATGACTATGACAGACCCGATTACCATATATTCCCTCATAAAGTTGTTTATTAATAGCTCTATCTGTGAGAGTTTAGAGTAATATAAAACGATACAGTAGTATTTCTCTATTTCTGAGACTCTTAAAGCCTTCTGTACCGGAATCCATTAAATTCCTGCATATCTTAGCCACGTACTGGCTTAGTCATCGTACAAATTCGGGTGTCGCTGTAAATTGTTTCAGTGAAACTCAAGTGTCATAGCTCACTTCTGAGTTACAAGTTGAAAATAATATTTCTTGGTCGGAAAATGTATACATGAACTATATGTGAAATTGTCGTAAAGTTAATGTACCCACACAGGGACCAAATAAATATTATTTGTCAAAAAATAAACAAAACTTCTTACTTAAACTGTGTATATAAAAGTAGTTTATTATATGTTATTTTTTAAGAAAGTGTATTATTTGTACATTTCTTCATCATATATAATTCATGTTTAATTATTTTATTGTGTAGGTTTTTTT
>NW_027104903.1:261874-272433 GCF_000696795.3 Halyomorpha halys | reverse complement strand
ATTTTCTATTGTCATCGCGATCAAAAATGATATTATTATGTCATCTATTGTTTTTAATTCATTCAGCAATGGACCTGGATTTGTTTTCTAATCCTAAATGGTTCTTTAAATTGCGAGAGGGTTGGAAAAAAAAAAGAATTCAAATCCACATGTTAAACCTGGCATAGCAATAGATTATGACTCGGGGACGGATAGATAAGAGAACGCTGACTGAGGACAGAGCAGCCGACAGAGAGAGGCTCGCCTGACAGCTTCAGATAAATGACTCAACTCCCTTGGATTAAGCAGATGGAATATTCAAAGTGGCAGCCACAAATCCTCTAGCCTTTTCAAAGCGTCTTATTTAAATCGTCCTTCTACCGCTACAATTTTAGGGATTATAAAGGAGAAAAGGATAAGAGAGCAGGCTTCTTTAATCGTCCTCGTAAATATTTGTTCCTAACTGAGTACAAGGAACGGGTACTGAGAACAATAGTCAACTCTCGTTATGGTATCATTTTATAATCAACTATATCCCAGGAACTGTTTGACATAGAGGCGTATATTAGCTCTAAAATTGAAGCAACATAATGTTGTTTGGCACTTGGTTTAAAGATCTTCATCTATTTGCCCTGAGAAACTCTGGCCGAAACGTCGCCCCTTATAAATAAGTTTTTACTTATTTGTGTTCTTTACTGACCACACCCCTAACCATCTTCTCCTCATATATCTATATTATGCTCTTTCTAATGATTATCATCTTAAGAGTGTGTTTTTTATATCAACCAAAATAAATGTTATTTGAAAACAAAATCTTTAATGAAAAACTATATCTCAGGAATTATTCAATATACTCAGATTGAATATAATTATATTCACCATTTTTTACCTTTCTTTATCACCAGATTGGCCTGGTTAGTCTTACATGGTTATAAAAAAAAAAAATGAAATGTTACTTGTTAGATGATTAGTATAGTTGTTAAAAGGGAATATAGTCTCATGCAAAATGCACAGTTTGTTCGAGACTAATAGTTTTATTATTAATAATAAAGGTTATCCGAAAAGTCTCAACTCTACAACGTTTCGGCCAATTCGTCCATCATCAAGGACAATCATAATTTTAGTTTCGTAGCCTCAACATTAATTGTATAAAATTTTGCAGGCTATTATGCTGAAGTCAAATATATTTACAAACTTTCTTAATTTAAAACAAATTTGATCCTTTTTTTTCTCTCAACCTTTATTCTTTAAAATTTTTCCAACGTTTTGTAAAGAATAAAGGTTGAGAGAAAATAGGATCAAATTTGTTTTAAATTAAGAATAAACTAAACCACTCTCAAACAAGAATATATAAAATAATTAATCTAATATTTGCAAACATTATACTTTATTATCATAAATTTATCACAACAATAATAATATAATAGTTGTTTTTTTTAAATATTTATTTATTGCTATTTACAACTGTACATTATAATACATTTAGTAAATGTGATCTAAGTTAAATTGGTGTGTTACAGGCGTGTAGAGACTACCCATTGGTAGCACTCTAATGACATTTTACATTAGCTGGTCTCTTGGCCATCTTCTTTTCAGGCGCCTCGGAGGATTGTCAGGAATGGAAAAGGATGCAAGATTAAAAACTAGGGAGTTTGAGTGGTTAGAGAGTTTATAATAGAAGAAGTGATATCTGGTTCGGGCTAGATCGGTTACATAGGGAACATTAAGGTCTTTATGTATGATTTTATTTGTGACAAAGTAAGGAGCATTGAGGATTTTACGAAGGATTTTGGATTGTAAGGATAATATAATAGTAAAGTTAAATAATATTGTGACAAGTTTAAGATTATAAAGTATTGGGTTTGCAAAGAATATATTTTATTATTGAGTATATTGACAAATACAGGTTTATTTGGAATGTATTTGACTTGAGCACATGATTGAATGCAAAATTTTATAAACTTAATGCTGAGTCTGTGAAACTAAAATTAATATTGCAAAATATTTATGAGAAACCAACACACGCGTGTTGTAGAAGTTATTTTTTTTTAACATATAAAATCACTTGTTAGCATAAATAAATGTTTATTGTTTCCTAAACCTACCGATTTAGTTGTCGTTTCATCGTGTCGAAAGCACAAACAAATCTCATTAACGACTCAATTTCTAGAATTGTAAATCATTACAGAAGTCAATTTGTGCCGTATAATAGGTACAGGATGATGTATCGCAATCTATAAAATTTAAATAGAAGGATCAATCTAACAGAAGGATATTATGTTTTTTCGTTGTTTTTTTTTTTAACAGAGGCAGTAATTTGAATTTCGTGTGGGCCAGTGGGTACGATTTATAAAAATGCACCCCACAGCGTACGCCCACAGGAGCCCCCAACATAGATGTAGTGGATAAGAGGTTCTGTACCGTGAGAACAAATAGACTTATTCAGCATCTAGCTTTCATTAGGAGGATCTTTTATTTAAAGTAGATAGTGATCCGTATCATCGACGGGATAGAAGTGCTCCCAGGACCTCGGGTGATATATCCAGGTCCTGTCACCGAGATGGATTGGGCGGGCTACGGGACAATCGCTAGTCTTGTCCAATCTCCCACCTACGCTTCAGCAAAGACGGATGGTGCGATTTTCTACAACATTCGGCCTCTTTTGTTCCTTTTACTCTCTTCATTTGTTCGTATTATTCCTAACGGTTCCTAATATCAGTTATGAATTCGATTGGCCAAAAATCAATACAAGATAAATAAATGGAATATGGTCCGCGTGCGGTAAAAAAAAAAACTCAAAAACTATTTTAATTTGACCCAACGTTTCGCCCCACGTTGCAGGACTTCATCAGGGCTAAAAAAGATACAAACACTTAACATAAGTAAATGGAAAATTACAAGGGTGTAAACTATATATGGCTAACCAACGTTTCGTCCCACTTTGAAGGGCTTCCTCAAGGCTGATAAAAATGAAGTTTTGCTGCCAACTGAACAGAACTGTAATCTTAATAAATCTTAACTCTGCTGTCAGTTTGCAGAAGAACTTCATTCTTATCAGCCCTCACGAAGCCCTACAAAATGGGGTGAAACGTTGGTTAACAATAAATAGTTTAGTTACTATTTTGATACCTTTATTGATTTCCACCCGGACTATCTTCCTCCAATATAATATTAGGAAATATTAAATATAGGCAGACACCAAAGGGTGAAAATTATATAAAAATATATGAATAAAATACAAAATTGAAATACAATAAAAAAATGGATAAAATAGATATTATATAGTGAGAAAAAAAACTTCCAGAATTGAATAGAGATACAAAGGTGTGTAAATAAAGAAGGTTTTTCATTTTTCAGGCCGAAAGCATTCTCTCCTATAACCTTTGATTGGTCAAATTCAAATTATATCAGTCTACAAACTTGTCATATTTTGCAAATATTTATCTTATTTCTTTAAATTAAAAATCAAAATCTGTATCGCTACATGAAGGGTCAGGGATGCAATACATTGTAAGGAAGTACTGTCACTAGACCAGCGGTTGTGCAAGGAGGTGATTTGGTCAGAATCACACTCGACTGCTATTTTTACCTAGTTAAGGGTACCCAATTTAAGAGGCTGGGTGGTACCCATCAGGGCTCCATAAACCCACAGGGTTGACTCACGGCTACAGTGTAATAAAATTTTCTGCCTAGCTAGATTCGAACCCAGATCCTTAGAGTTAAAGTAAAATAAAATTATATTGAAATAATTTTATGGTGAAATTCTTATTTTCTTTTCCTCTTTTAGTGATTTTAATATTCATTCTTTCAGTAGTAGTGATATATTGTAGTATATTTCAAATATGCATATTTAGTGTTGTGTTGTAGTGCTTAGGGAAATTAAATATACTAACCAAAAACTTTGAGCTATATAACTATATATTAAATCTAGTTCTTATCATATTTAAAATATGTACTATTTTATTAAAAAACTATTCTTTTTTTTGACCCTTCCGAAAATTTTCATAGTCCCATTGTCCATATTTCCCTCATAAAATTAAAAATAATGCTAATATTATGTTAAAATAATCAAAATTTGACATGTGGTCTGCTAATTACGAGAATATTGTAGCAATTAATATTCATTAAGGCTAATTCGATGAGATAAAAACACGAATACAATTTATACAACATTATTGAACTCGTTATTTATTTAGCATATGTCGTTTTTGTAAATAAACCTCTCAGAAAGTACTAAACCAAAACGTGTTTACTAAACATACAAACAAATTTCGAATTCATAATGCACCAGTAAACTTAGGCTTAATTATAATAATAATAAACCGTTTGTAAACCCGAAGGTTCAATGCCGATGCCACCAATCGTTCTCTACATACTACTGTCTAATGATGCCCTTCCAAACCCAAATCTGCTTAATCAAGTTCATTACTCAGTCCCACAACTTTTTAGTACAAGAGCCCGAGAGGAGAAAAAAGGCAGTTATCTGACCCCAATTTTTGATTACTTTAATGAAAACTATTTATAATTACTAGTGAACATTGATGAGTCTGCCAAGTATAGGCAGGGGGGATAAAAAATGGCGGCTGTTTCAACCCGATAAAAAAAAACTCTTTCATTCGGAGCTCTATATCGTAAAAAGTAGGAACAACACAAGAAAACCTAAGAGAACGTCATCTAAAGAAGAGTAAAACATGAGCCCTAGTAGAGTTGTTCACGTTAAATAGTTTTCGAGACATTTCATAAAAATGTTGTATGGGACGTACTAAAAGATCAGTAGTTAGTGAATTTATTTTATTTTATTATTTATATCTCAAATACCATTTGACGTACAGATGTCTATTAACACTCAAATTAAAGCTAGTTTAATGAGCTATAATGTAGTTTATGATATGTATCTTCGTAGGAGTAATAGTTTACATGAAATTTGCTAAAATAAATTGATTTATAGTTGGTCGGACAAATTTTCATTTGCCAAATTTATATACATATGTGAATATCATAAAAACTACTACCCCTACGAAGATAAGTGTCATCAAATACTTTATAATAAGTTAAATTTCTTTTATTTTGAGTGTTAGCAGTCATATGTGCATCTTATGGATCTAGAAATATATTTTTTCAAAAATACAACATTTTATACGAACAACTAGAAATTAACATTTTGTGAGTTTATTTTGTCAAATATCATAAAAACTACTACTCCTACAAAGATAAACATAATTAACTATTGGGTAGTAAATTTAACTAGCTTTAATGTGAACGCTGACAGACATCAGTACGTCTAATGGTTTCTGAAATAAAGTTTTTCATAAATCAAATTTATTGTCCGTACAACTATAAATCAATTTATTTTAGCAAATATTATGAAAACTACTATTCCTACGAAGGTAAAGGCCATAAACTTGTTTATAGTCCATTAAACTAGCTTTAATTTTAGTGCTAATAGACATCTGTACGTCACATAGTTCCTGAGATATAGATTTCTCAAAATAACTAACTACTAATCTTTCAGTAGTTTTTTAAGCTATTAGACGTAAATAGCTCTTTTAGGGCTAATATTTCAGAAAATTTCCTCTTCTTTAAATAATCTTCTCTTAGATTTTCTAATGTTGTTTGTAGTTTTAAGATATAGAGCTCCGAATGAAAAATCAATGGTTTTTTAAGGTTTTGAAACAGCCGCCATTTTTTAATCCCCCTACCTATACTTGGCAGACTCATCAATTTTGACTAGTAATTATACATAGTTTTTATTGAAGTAATCAAAAATTGGGGTGAGATAACTGCCTTTTTTTCTTCCGGCTCTTGTACTATTACACGCCCATCTTGTACGCCATAATGCTATAACTTGAATTATATTTACAAGGTGTAGTTCCCTTATTTCAGTGTTGAGTAGCCTTCTAAATTCATCCTTTTTCGGTCCAAACAATCATAAGCTAAATATTTCAGTTTTGTTTAAATAAATAAATTTTATCCTATTTTAGTCTCAAAACATTTTTTTTTCCTTCATAAGTCCGACGTTTCGGACAATTCGGCCATCCGATCTTAATACAATTTTAGAACTACATCATTTAAAAAACGACTTTATGCAGGCTATTTATGCCCAGGTCGTCTATATCAGTTCACAAATTGCCCCTATTAATCAATTGTTCACACTAAATTAAAAATATTTCAGTTTTGGAAATTAAAGGAAAATTCATTTGCAAATGCACCAAGCACTGGCTGTAAAAACCTGTTTTATTTTCTCTTACTTTCTCATCATTATAAGGAAGTAAATTGCTATTATCCTGTCGAAATTTCGAAATCTAGTTTTAATGTTTTTATTACTACCACAATTATCTCTGGAAAGGGTGAACCGATGTTCCTTTTTTTTGTTTTTAATGGTTTTGTCAAAGGAAAACTATATATGAATTAAAAACTGTTGTATTTTAATTTTTGACGTTTAGGTAGAATAAGACATTTAAAAAAAAAATGCTGAAATTTGTTTTTATTCTTTGGTAATATAATATACCAAATTTAATAGCTATGAGCAAAAGGATGGTAAATGAAAATAAAATATTTAAAATAGGAATTAAATTTATCTAATTAATAAATGATACTCTCTATTTGCAATGTGACTAGATAGATTTTTTTTCACACAATATATTACATAATGCTAACTATATTATATTTAGGTGTTTACTTTGTCATAAATATTAAAATTTATATATTTTAAAATTTTTATTTCAAAAAAGAAATAATAAATACAATTATTAAAACATAAATTTAAAAGGGATTGGATTACCAATGGACCGGATTAGTTATAAAAATAAAGATGTTTTGTATTCACCATAAGATATATTTTCACCTATCATCCAAATACATAACAAATAAACTTTATGTAATATAACATATAACCTATATTATATAAATATAAGTTATATATAACCAAGTAAATAATCAAGAACTGTAAAGACAGTAGTATAGTAGTTGTAAAGAGTGACACCTGAAGAATTCCCTTTGGAATTATTCGTCATTTTGTTTTCTTTTTATCTCTAGAGCGCATGTTTCTACATTCTTAAGAGGTGAATACTTGCACTGTTATTCCGCGAGAAGGTACGACATTCCTCTCTCTCTTTAGTGTGATAGGGTTGGTAACGATGGTAACGATAACCAAACGAGCTTTCGAAGACGAGCCGTAATATAATGAGGACAGTAATAGCGAGAAGTGATGACACGAGGGGGGAGGGGCAGGGAGGCAAAACCACTCTTGATCGATGCCTCGGAGTGAGGTTGCGTTTATCGAGTCCAACGCCGCACTAACAACGACCTCACGGTTTTACAGTCTCGATGAATATTATACCTCTCTTGAAACTGAGCCTGCTCCATTATACCTTACGACGTCCCATATCCTTCAATAGATTTATTTCGCCACGAAGGAATCGAATAGTACAATACTCGAGATTAGAAAGGATTATATTGTTGTGAGCTTTCTTCTTATTGTGTTTCCCTCCCTTGGGTCGAACAGCTCCATTACTACTCCTCCAGGTTAGGCCTGGAATACTGGATCCAGCCTTCACAAGAACACCACTAAAATTACCTTTTCAATAGAAACAAAAATAATGGGGCTATAATTGAGGATCTATACGTCAAATTTCATTTTGACCATTTTCCAGCAAAATTCATTTTTCACTACAATAGTAAATAATATCATTTCATTAATACATTATACAGTATATCGAGTGCTCTAACAGAAAATTTGAATTAAAGATCTAAAAGCAAGAAAAAATTACGGTTGGAAGATCGTTGATAAAGGGAAGACGGTCCGAGTGCTGTAAAAAAAACTCAAATAGTAATTAAACTGTTTTGTGAGTAATTAAAACGTTTCGTCCCACTTTGCAGGGCTAAAAAAGATACAAACAACTAAAATAATGTAAGATTATTTTAAGAAGGACACCTCAATAAAAGCCCTGACGAAGCCCTGCAAAGTGTTAACAATAAATAGTGTTCTTTTACAATTTTGATACCTTTATTGACCGCCACCCGAACTGTCTTCTTTCAGTAAATAGTTTATTTACTATCTGAGTTATTTTTTACCGCTCCCGGATATTCTTCTTAAAGGAAGGATTTGTAAGGAAAATTCCTTATGAAGGTATTTCTATCAAATTGATATTCGCGTCTAAAGATTTTCATTGTTATGAATTACTTAGACATTTGTTCCTGTTTCGCAAGGTCTAAAAAATTTTCTTCATAGTAAAAAATTAAATTTTTTTACCAGGCTTGCATAGATTTTTTGTTTAATGGTGGAGTTTTCAGAGAACTAACATCCGACGGTGTCGGCTTCACGTTGTAACAAAGAATTATCCCAGAATACTAAGCAGAACGCATCAAGAATAAATTTTGTTTTCAGGTTTTCTCTGATACATCGGCTTTATATACTTCATGTACCCTTCGATCGTTGGTTCATTCGAATACAAAAAAAAATCTGGTGCCTTGCGCACATCAAAGCAGTAGTTTCACTTATAATATTCTAGATACGTTCCTAAGTTTTGTGTAGATTCGTGTGCTCGTTTTGAAGCTATCACTATTTTAGTGATTTTTGAAGAAAAAAACTTTTAATTCATAATAAAAGGTAAAAGTAAAGTTGATAACAAAATCAATGACATTTATGGATTTTAAAAAATAATTAATTGAATTCTAATGGAAAAAAAAAAGTGAATTTAAGTAAATGATGAAGAGAAAAATAAAAATTAGAATAAAATAAAATTTTACGAGTGGTAATAACAGAACTGATAAATATAGAATTTATAACAGGATGTCCTACAGCAGGCTTAGCTTCAATCTTCGGGTTGTGGTTGGGTTTACTAATTTGTATGTCACTGCTCCTTCAACTGGGAGTGAAACTTCATGAACCTTTTTTTGATGTAATCCTTTATTGTCTCTATTTGTAATTCTCGATGCAATGGACTGTTTCTTACAAACCAAGGAGCACCCACTGCAATTCGTACGAATTTATTTTGAAAATATTGTAATTAACATTTAAGCCCTGTTAGACTGTTTAAATAAGAATCAGCTGTGGTATTAAATTTAATTATTTATAATTTTTGTTGAACTTTAGCCGCCTGGTTAGGGCTATCTTGGGCAACTCCTTTCTAGTTTGCTCCTTGCAGCTCATTCGCATCTCTGACTTCTTCTTCTGATGGATTGCTTCGCGCCACATTTCCCATGATTCTTAATCTCCTTGCTTCCATATCATGAAATATTGTCTGGCCAGTCTCAGCCAGCAGTTCATTGTTAGTTCTTCTCCTCCTTGTGTTAAGGCTCTGATCCCAGATCGCTCCTGTAATTGTATGGAGGACTTTTCGATCAAATCCCTGTTAGTTGTACTGCAGTTATACATTAATATACTTTAATCTATCTAATATACTTTAATATAAGTTTAATCATAATTGTTGGAGCCGTTTAGGAGAAAATCGAAAAACTGTGCAAAATTAACTCTAAGAAGTGCCATATTAGGTCGGTCGATTTTTGTGAAAAAGTTGCCGCCGTATCCCAGGCATACCTTTTCATATTTGAGCTTGGTTGTTCTCACTCAGATCATTTTGCGAAACTTGGTTATTTGGTCCCAGGGGACCACAAAATGAGTAAACTTCAAAACTTTGCACGATTGCAATGCATTCCCTTACTGTATATTCCATATATAGTCAAGTAACATGGATTTAGAAAATACCTTTAAGAGCTTAATAGTAATACCCATTTAAAAGAAATCAACATTTCTTCTATATCAATCTTGTTCAGGAATAATTTAAACATGTTTTTTTCGTTTCTTAAGAAATAAAAATAGTTATATGCATCATATTAATCATTATTCCTTTTAATATGGTTAACGACCGTGGGTAATTGTAAACCACACGGGTGAAAAGACCTCAAATCGCCCAGCTCAGATCAAAGATACCCCTATGCCTAATTGGCTCCGTGAGACAGGACATCAAATACCATCAACTGCAGATGTCACCTGGTCTTATTTAAATGTTTACCTGTGCCTAATTATATAAATAAACAAGGGGAGGAAAGGATGACAGAAGAGACTCCATTAATTTTTGTTTCTAAATGCGTCGACGTGAGCTGGCCATTCTGGGACAGTAAAGTTTAGCTTTAACAAGGGTGCCAGGACTGGCAGTGTTCCACCGGAACAGCTCCTGAGGTTTTATTTACGTCCCATCCAGACTCACTTTCCTAGACAGATCGCCCCTTTGGTATTATTTAATCAAAGGAATCTTGTCGGGAACTTTATCGGGATAAGGATTCAGTATGGCGTGTTTGTGTCGTGGAGGTTTCCACGCGAGTTAATTCCTAATGATACTTCTTAATTGAAGAGCATCTTCTAAAAATGTTCTAACATTTCTTTACGCTCTTCGCGCTATGAAAAAAAGTCTAACCTTTGACAAAATGAAAACATTTTCAGTTTTGACACATTAGAGCAAGCGTTATTTATTTATTGATATATTCTGCAATTTGTATACCTTTCTTGACCGCTAAGTATTAGCAGAACATTTATGAATCAGTTCTTATGGCATAGAATATTTAGAAAAATGCTATCAAAA
>NW_027104903.1:259653-260204 GCF_000696795.3 Halyomorpha halys | reverse complement strand
TTCCCAAGATTTTCAAGTGTATATGAAACATACTACATATTTACTTATTGTATTATTTTGTACAGTTGTAAATTACATTAAATAAATAATTTAAATAAATACTTTTTTAAAATTTATTTTTGGTCGCTGATTTGGCCAGAACCAGATACTAATCCTTCCATGATTAACTTCCTAACCATGATGGATGGCTTCGAAATTTTCTCTAGAAATGTTATGGGTGTTTTATAAATAGATACATTCTCCACATGTCTGTATCACGCCTTTGTATAACTAACATCAAATTTACTTATTGTATATATTTTTAATACGGTTATAAATATCAATTAATAAATAAAAAAAAAAACAGACTTAAAAATGTAAATAGCCAATCGTGTCATATCTTGATAAGACCGGCTATTCTGAAGCAGTATTAACCAAGCATGTTCGAAAAGAATTTTATTACAGGGTTCCGAAATAACTGTGGACTTTTAATCTTGAAAAAGTCCTTATTCTATATTATACTTTCTATTAGGAAGTTAAATTCTCTTCGGTTATAAGTAAAGCTTTTATAA
>NW_027104903.1:255471-256767 GCF_000696795.3 Halyomorpha halys | reverse complement strand
AAAAAAACGGACAAAATGCTCGCATGCAACCAACCGTATGCCACTGAAGGGTACGAACAGATTAAGTACGAACATTTCCACTTATATTAAAGCATCACTTTGACATTTACGCTGTATACAACCGTTGGTAAAGAAGGGAGCTTAAAATTTAAAGTGTTGAACGTTTTTGTGATATTATTTATTGAAACTTTATTCATAAATAGATAATTTATATTTCCTAGTCGATTTTATGTAACTTGATATAGCATAATTAAGTATTGCGGGATAGTATATCTGTGCGCCTACTTAAGTTGGAATATCTTTTCATTGTATTATCACTGATTATAAATACCAATATGGCAAATGATAAATATTATTTCTATTTTTTTCAAGTTTTAAGGTTTTGATGGCACGTTTAATTTGTATATTAAAATAATGAACAACCCAATTTGTTCACTCATCCTACTCTTTATATAATACATTTTAAAATATTCAGAGTGTTTCAAGATTAAGTGTTCTAACTAAAGATATGAGTTAAGGATCTCAAAAAAAGAATTTACTTTTCTTTTCGGAGATATTTTTTGTTATGAATTATTTAGGTCAGAATAAACACATTAATATATTTTCTTACTACTTAATTAATGAAATATAAATATTTAAATTCATTTTAAATTTTGTTTAAAGTCATTACCTTACAAATTAAGACTCGGCATATTTTTGCCAGCAGAAAAGTTCTGATACCAATGTTTTTTTTTTTTTGTTTTTTTATGGGTAAACATTTAAGGTCTATGCTTGCCTGTTAATGAGTTTCATTTAAATTTATTACATTTAATTTAATTCTTTACAAAGAAGGATAATTGAAACTTGCTAAACATTTGACTACTGCTGGTGTAAAAAAAAAAAATCTGCCTTAATGCTCAAGATAATCACTTAGAACAATATTTAACACCAATGCCAATTCATACATATCATTAATTAAGTATTTGGAAAGCACACTAATTTATTTATCATAACCTAAATAATTCATAACAATGAAACTATTTATTTATACGCGAATAGTTAATGGACTTAGCTTGTTTTAAGATCCTTAATTCTTAAGCACTTAACTTAACCCTGAAGCACTCTGCATATCTTAAGAACTTATTAAAATTTTAATAATATGTTTTTTTTTCTTGGCTATATTTTATATCACGCATTCTCAATTTTCCCAACCTAAATAAAATACAATTTTAAAATAAAAAAAAAAAAATATAATAATGGTCCATAACTTTTCGATTTTTCATAATTATAATCACATTTTATTTATTGCTTTTGTTT
>NW_027104903.1:252405-255421 GCF_000696795.3 Halyomorpha halys | reverse complement strand
AGACAAATGCAACAACCCCCTTGATATTTTGTTTTAAGATTTCGTACTGACAATATTTTTGGGGGAAGATTGTATTTGTTATAACTTGTTTTGTTTTTTTTCTTGGCTATCTTTTATATCACGCATTCTCAATTTTCCCAACCTAAATAAAATACAATTTTTAAAATTAAAAAAATAAAAATAATAATGATCCATATCTTTTCAGTTCTTAATAATTATACTCACATTTTATTTATTGCTTTTGTTTGTATTACATTAAAATTATTAAAGTATATACAGGGTATGCATAAACTTTTAATTGAAAAGGGAATGCCGTGTAAGTTATAAAAAATAGTTAAATCATATTTTCTGGGCTCTAAAAGGCCGTTGTGTTCCAATTATATTTTTGCTATAAAAAAATCTTTCTCTAATTTCAGACTACACTTGCATGGACCTCTAACTCAAGAATTGATCCAAAAATCTATGTAAGTAAACAAATTCATTAGAAATAAAAATTATTTAATTAAAAAATGTTTATTGGTAGATTTAGATGTTTGCTATATATCCAGATCAACAAGATACTGTAAAACAAAGATAAAACGAAATATGGCTGAATGAGATTTATTCGTTAAGTTTACACTTTGCATGAGAAGTGAAACAAACGAATATCTTTCTCTACTTTGTTATATAGTCGATAAATCTCGGGCTTTCTAGAATAAGAGGTATCAGGGAGTTTGTACGTTCATGAATATGTTAATCTATGATAGGATGGAATGGAAAAAACTCCAAAGGACGTAGGAGGGGTGTCGGGGGCCTCTGTTACAATGAAAGGATTAAATTTATTGTTTGTTTTTTTATAGGATAGAAAGGTCCTTTTACATCTTACTGACTTTTAATTAGACTTTCCAATAAAAGAAAAATATTCATAAAATAAATATTCATCGTTATATAAATAAAATATTACGTATGCACATAATAGTTTAAGAACCTGAGAAGAGAAAGAAGTCTGTTCTATCACCCCAATTTTTTATTACTTTAATGAAAAATATTTATAATTACTATTAAAAATCGACGAATCTGCCAGTATTATTTGGGGGAATAAAAAATTCCCGGCTGTTTAAAAAAAAAAATTCATTTGGAGTTCCATATCTTGAAAACCACCAATAACAATAGAAAATCTAATAGAACATCATTTAAAGTAGAGTAAATATGCTAAAATATGAGCCCTAATAGAGCTATTTACGTTGAGTAGTTTCCAAGATATAGGTTTTTAAATATCAACATTTCGCAGAAAAATCTGAAGTTAGTGAATTTATTTTGAGAATCTATATCTCAGGAATCACGTACAGAAATAAATTAGTACTCAAATTAAAACTAGTTTAATATGCAATAAATGTTTTTATGGCACTTATCTATTTAAGAGTAGCATTTTTCATGATATTTGCTGAAATAAATTCATAAAATGTTGATTTCTATTTTTTTTTTCGGACAGAAATTTTGATTTTTATCTGAAAAATATATCTGAGTGATCATTAGAAGTACAGATGTCTTCCAGTACTCAAAATAAAGCTAGTTTAACGTATTTTGCTCAGCCTCCACTGGCTCACCACCAGTGATGCGGCGAGAGGGATGCGATGGGATCTTTTGAGCTCTGCTCTACCCCTCACACGTAGGAGATAGAGTGGGCTCAGGATCCTCAGGTCGATTGTGTAAATATTGTATATAAGATAGTAAATGTGACTAGAGATTATATTATTTTTATTATGATTTTATTTTATTAATTTTTTTTTCATACACATAGTTTTGTTATGGCCATTTTCTTTATCCTTCTGTTTATATATATTTTAAGAGAGATTTTATTTATTTTTATGTACTTTTTTGTCATTTACTTATTTATTTTCATTCTTATTTTATTTTAGTTTGAATGTGATTATTCATCACTATTTCAATAGTAATAACAATAGTGTGGCAGATTGTATACCTATCAATTAAAAAATGTATTATAAAGTACATAATATACATTGTTTTAAATTGGGGTGAAATAACTGATTTTTGTCCATCGTTTTTATAAATTAGAAAACGTAATTAAGGCTTTATTTTAAATAAACTAATTCCACAGAGATACAAAGTACCTTTTACTTATTTCGATTTGGGTTTCATAGGTCAAAATGAAACGGTCGAAGTACTTAAATTAAAAGATTAAAAGATAAATTAAAACGAACAAAAATGCAATATACTGACTTACACGGAATAACATTAAACAACACTCACGTATACTTTATTTTCGCTCTTATAATTTAAATAGAAATTTAAAAGTCTGAATATTGAAATTTTCAATTGAAAATATTAACAACTAGGTGTAGCATGTAACACTTGATATAAGAATAAAACATTATAATATACAAGATACTCAAGTATTTTGAAAAATAAATTCACAGAATCTATTCATCTTATATTTTTCGGTTTATAAATATTTATTTTGAAATTAGTATTCTAGCGATGTTCAGAACGAGTTGTTGGTTCGTGATCTCAAGAGAAAGGTGTAAACATCTCTGATGTCTATAGAGTTAATACATTTTATTATGACGAATAATATTTATTTTAGAAAAAAATTATAATTTTTTTGTAATTGCAGTTTAAAATTGTTTGGCGTTCAAACGTTCAGTGCTGTACGTAAATGTTGTAAATAAAATATTTGGGTATTTTAAATTTGTATTAAAAAATAAATTAGTCAATTCACTTTAAGTATATAGCTTAGAAATATGACTTTTTATTTAATTTAGTAGAGTCAGGGGTGCAGTACTTCAGTCAGGGGTGCAGTACTTCAGTCAGGGGTGCAGTACTTCAGTCAGGGCTGCAGTACTTTGTAAGGAAGTACTGTTACTAGACCAATGTTTTTGCTAGGAGGTGACTTTGTCAGAATCACCCTCGCCCGCCAGATTTATAGGCGTACCCCTTGGAGGGTACCCACGTTGTGGCTTTAGGTGGTACCTCTGTCGGGCCAACGGTGAACTAACCCCATAGAAATGTCAAAGTA
>NW_027104903.1:246003-252155 GCF_000696795.3 Halyomorpha halys | reverse complement strand
TTTGTAATAGTTCTGGATTTATTTTTTCAATTCTATTCCTACTTCTTTTTTTTTTCTAACAGTTCAGGATGTAAGTATTTAACTTTTCTGTTCTTTAAGAATTTTTGTCTTTCATACACCTTTTTCAATTGTCATTTCGCAAAATTAACGCCTAAGTTCAAAAAGTGGAAAGTTAAACCGTCGGGATTGGGTTTTTTGAAAAAAAAATCAAAGGGCATTAGGTCAAGCTTGTGCTGTACCCTTAAGGCAGATCTACATGTTGGCCATTTGCCGCGGAGACTTGTACAAATGCTCGGTAAACAAAAAACCATCCAAGCGTCGTATCCAAATGCTAGTGTTTTTCAAAGAGGCAAACATGGCGGAAATACACCATAACAGGCAAACATGTTAACCATTTTTATGTTTAAACTTATTATATTTAAGAGGTTACAACAGACAACACTTTCTACCTTCTAAAAGCTCTCAGTTGCAACTAAACAAAGAACAATGGTGGAGATGCTACACGAGCGCTCTCATGAACCTCCTTTAATTTGTGTCCAAAAACCAACTCTCGACGGCCAAACTTTTAAACTTTTAAAAAAAAAAATAGGCCAACTCACACCAACCAAGCCAAATAATCAATCCATCCACATGCTCGCGCATTGGCGAATTTGCCTCTGTTTGGCAAGAGTGTAGAGGTACCTTTTTGCTCAGTATTGTTTTAGAAATACCAACCAATAAATATTTTTACTCTCTGTGTTTTAATAAATTAAAGAATTACTAACAATAGTGCCTAAGAATTTATATTTTAAAATTCTATCAATTGGGTGTAAAAAGATGGTTTCAAATCTTGTCAATAATCTTCTGCGTTTAATTTTTTTAAAAATATAAATTTATTAGAATATTATATGTGTGAATAATTAAATTAATAAGTATCTTATTAAAATACTAAAACGAAAATTGAATTTATCATCTACCATCTTCTTTGATATTTAGGTTTCCTTTCACTTTGCCTCTCTTCATTTTGTTATTTGTTTTTTTATTATAAAAATAGTTTAAATGAAAGGTAATAATCTACATGCCCGAGCTCTGCCATGTTTAGCTCTCTGGAATACACAAGCGTGTGGATAGCAATGTTTGTTTGTTTGTTAACCTAAAATTTGTAGGTATTTTGAATTTGCGACAAGTGGTAAACTTGTAGAATCGGCTTAACATTCCTTCTCATATTTACCATCAAACAATGGAACTTGTTCACCAAGTATTGTTGCATTGTACTCCAGGCACCAGGCAGATAATGGTCCCTGTTGCTTGCAAGCCTCCATCTCTCGCTTCCATACTCCCCACCTGCTAGATACCCCATAGAACACCTACCCCGACTCGAGAGCTATCATCATCGGGTTTTTTCCCCTCTCCCTCCGGACCAATCCGCGGTTGCGGTAGAGCTAATTGCCTGCCTGGGAGGAAGAGAGATGATGACTTGATCGGGACTAGTTAGGAGTGGTAATGGACGTCCTTGGTATAGGCCAGAGCCCAGATACAATGCCTGAGGACCGGCCCTACCTGCCGCTGTCACATACCTCTATACCTCCTATACCCTAGTTCACCTTACGGCTCAACCTCTCTTCTCAACAGCTAAATCTGCTTTATATCCTTACGCTCTTAGCTTCAAGTGCCAGATATAATTACGAAAAAATTACACATAATTAATTTCTTAATTAATTAAACAAAAAAAATTTGAATTTAATTCAGAACAGTTTGTACAAAATTATAAATTAAAAAAAATGTGGTATTTAGTTACTAGTCCATACACTTGTGATTATTGCAATACAAGTAACCAATTATTATTTTTTTTTTTAAGTATATACAAACCAGAAGACAGCACCCATAGGTTGGTGCCAAAATAACACATAACATGATAGACATAAATTAAATTTATTAGTTACATTTTTGATTATTATTACTACGATTTATGAGGTACAACATTACAATATGAATTAATTTCTAGCGGCAAAACTAATAATTCAATGAACCAGCTACTAAAATGAAAGTAAAGTAAAAAAATAAATAATAATAAAAATAATTGAAAGAAATCATGAAGTGAATATTAATGGTACAAATTGACAACCAGTGAATTAATAATAATGAGCTAATGAATTCGTAATAAGTATTATAAATGATAATAAAAATAATATTCTTTATTTATTTTTGGACAAATCCCTTTAAAATAACACAACAGGCATAGAAAATGGTATGTTAAAAAAAATAAATAAATACAATTATAAAATATCTATAATCATAATATATCGGGGGAAAAATGAGACTATAGTAATTAACAAAAAAATATTCATATATCATCAATGTTTAAATGAATATTATACACATATAATAATATTTCTATTGTATTAAAAAAGTAAATAAAAAGGAAACAAATAAAACCATATATCACATCTTAAATAATAACGAATAAAACATAATTAACAATAAGAAGCAATTATTATTTATATACATATTTACCGGTTTTAAATAAAAATCAGAAACATAAATTGTAAAAAATGGACAATGTATTCATTAAATTACTATGACAGATATTATTAATTTACCCTGTTATATTGAAAATTCCATAGTTAAGTGTACTAGGGAACTGAAGAAGGTTGGGAAATGAACAACTCCTTCAAAGGATAGAATCAGTGTTAACCAATGAAAATCAAACCAAAGTTCCAAAAATTTTAGAGATTATGGGAGTGAACAGATAATGAGGAATTCTCTGATATGGCTTCAACTTATATTCATTATTATAACTAAAGAAACAGGTAGCTACATCTGTTGAATAACATGGTAACTAATCTTAGCTACAAATGTCTTGTACAAAACGAAAAACATTATATTTTATTGATGAACATTATGAGTAACTGGTCCAAAACATTATATTATAATTATGAAGATGCAAAAGTATATCAATTATTAAATTAAAAAATTAGTATTTAAAACTGCATAATTCAGGATTTATTCCGTTCAAACCAGACTTTGAACGCAAAATTGGGGTCTATTAAGTACATTTTGAGGGCTTTGGCTAGGGTTTCAGAAACGGACAAATCTACGAATTTATTTTTTGTTTTACTACATTTTTTTCTTCTCACATCTCTTATGTGAAGACACATAGAATAGATATTAAAAACAAAAAAAATCCTTTTATTTACAATAATGTGTAATGAAACATACATCTGAAAATCATGCTTATTGATCTACTAATTTTATGTTTCCTTCTACATTAAAATAATAATAATAAATACTTGTACAAGAAAGTTTATACATAAAGAAATAAACAAGAGGTTTTGAACATAAACCATGAGGCAGACATTCACAGTGGGCAGTTAGCACAGTGTGTCATTAGGTACTTGCTGGAAAATTCCAGGTAAGAGGAAATTTCTGGAAGTCGTGGACAGGCCTTTGTTACTTCACTACCTGAAGGTCTTCAATCTTGCATGGCATGCCTTGTTCCTTCTTAGCATGTGCCGGATGTTCCCTCAAACTAACAGAGCTTTTCAAATTTTTTTTGGGAAAAAATAGTTTCATTATTTGTTCTAAAACCTGACAGACATTACTATTAATTAACAGAAAAGAAACTAATGGGTTTCTTAGGAGCATAAAATTACTTTAAGATTTTTAGATAAGTAAATATAACTCACACAAGATCCAAATGAATTGAGGTGAGGAAGGGTTTGTCATCCATTTAGTGTAATAATATGTGTTGTTCTATAATAACAACATAATATAATCTCTTAATAATATCATAAAGAGTTAACCGTACTGAATATACCAAAGATAGGACTGTTATGTTGATCAATACACGGATTTTTTTTTTGTAAAAGAAGATGGTCCAGGACAGGTCAAAGAAAAAAACTATAATTCGGCTATCCTCAAGGACAATTTTAAAAATTAAAACTTTTTATTTAATATGTAGAATTGATAAAATAGGGTGATTGTGGACAAAAATTAATGACCTGGACAAAATAGCCTGTTGTTAAAATTTATGTAATTCTAAAATTGTATTAAGATTGTCCTTGAGGATAGCCGAATTGGCCGAAACGTCGGACTTATAAAGAAATATAAATTGTTTTGAGACTAAAATTTATTTTATTTAAGCAAATATTATTTTTAAAAGGGTCATCCGATCCACAATATTTCGGGAGATGTTGTCACGCGTATTATCTGATGAAGACATGTAAAATGACCTTGCACGTGTGAGGGATCTGATTCATCGACAACTGTTTACAAATACATATAGTAAATACGGGGCGCTGTACTGTAGTCCTCAAGGTTGCGACTCGGCCCGATGTTTGTACAAACATCTGAACTGTGCAGGACAGTATAAGATAAACAGAGAGAGAGGAGAATACTACGTGATCCAAACAAGAGAGAGTCTTCCCCCAAACTGAGAGGGATATTGTAATAAATATGGCGGCTACGGGAGAGAGAGAGAGAGAGAAAGAGAGAGGAACAATTAGAGGTAATAACTCAATCAGAGAGGAAGCACGTAGCTGGAGGCTGAGTATACTAGCGGTCCTGCCTGCGCTCGCTCCATGTCTTCATTATGGGGCCGTTGTCCCCGTCCGCTGTCTGCTCAGTCCGGGGCACGTGGGGGTCAGGGGGCTATGCTCAGTCCAGGGGCGTCTTCATCGTGGACTCAGCCAGTCCTTGCCAATGGACAATATCGAAACAACAACCAAATACGCTAAAGATACCGTACATTCATGATACTCCTTGGAGTTCCACCTGCTACATAAACTCACGAGGATATATAAGTACTAGAAATATGTCCTTATTCTTTGTTTGTCTGTTTTTGTTAAAAGGCGTAAAACCTTTTGGTTTAACAACGCCTGGAATGTTATAATTATTTTTTTTTTTTAATTTGATACATTTATTTATTGATAGATATTACAATCTGCCACACAGTTGTGGGCAATAGGTAATAGTGACGAATGATCTCATACATACTAAAATAAAATAAATTAAAAAAAATTCTCTTATAATATATACAAACAAAAGAATAAACAAAATGAACATAATCAAACTACCTGTATGAAAAATAAATAAATAAAATAACATAATGATAAAATAATATATACAATATTTACACAATCGACCTGAGGATCCCTGAGCCCACTCTATCCCCCATGTGTGAGGTAGAGCAGAGCTCAAATGATCCCAGCGCATCCCTCAACATAAACACAAACACTCAACTTGAGTGGAGAATCTGACCATTGCCAGAATTCCAATATGTTATAATTAACTTACAAGCACACAAATATACACACGCACCGACGTTAACTATATCACACATGCACTTGATATAAACACAATAAAAAAAATAAAAAAAACACAAATGTAAAAAATGAACGTGATTCATACAAATAATAAAAAATAATACTAAATAAAACAAAAATAGAATAAAAAATGATAAATAAATTGAAGAAAAAAAAATCTAAGAGGAGTTATAATGTAGAAAGGAAGCTATGTGCAATTAAAAATGAAAACACTAATGTCACTTCCTCATCTGTGAGAGCTTCTGATAAATTTGGAATCAGTCTTATCCTCCTTTATTATTGGCATATAGTGAGTACATTCTTCAAAAATATATTTAATCGTGAGAATTGACTGGCAATATTGGCACGTTGGAGGTGGCAGTTTATTTCTTTATTATTGATATATGTCTATTGTTTTTATTACATGTGAATATATATATATATTTTTTTTGTGGGTCCTGTGGATCAGGTAATAATACTATACTTAGGCGACGTTCCACAACTTTACTGTTTTGAAAAAAAAAAAAGATTTTTTTAGGACAAATAATTTCTTCAACTAATTATTAAAAAACTACATATACATAATATAATTAAAGATTAATAAATATTACAATTAAAACATTTTTATTACAATTAAAACATAACAGTAATATCTGCCTGTATTTTTTCTTAACTCCACATAATTTATTTATTATATTACAATTTTAATTAGAAATGCATGTGGATGCTTAGTAATAGATATTATTGAATCCTTATTTTTATCACATTCTGTATCATCTTGTTTTTTTTCTCATTATTATATTAATTAACTAATTATAAATTTGCAGCTTTATTATTCACTACAAAATCTTTTCAGTTATTTTTATTATT
>NW_027104903.1:244782-245567 GCF_000696795.3 Halyomorpha halys | reverse complement strand
TTATGTCTATCATTTTTATGTGTTATTTTAGCACCGGCCGATAGATGTAATGATTGAAACTGAATTAGCAGCCCAGTTAATAATCAAACAACAGAACTTTGGAAAGAAAGGAACCAGTTATTTTTATCGTCTATTTTGTAACCCAAACAATTAATTGTTAAAAGGAACTAAAAGTTAAAAACAAAAAATACTGTCATATCATCCTATCTCTGTGAGAAATTATCTATTCTTGACCGATTTCTGTAGATATATAAAGAACCAATAAATCCCTATTTTTGTAAAACTCTTCATAGTTTTAAAAAGAAGTACTAATTTCATTGGCAGAAAAAAATTGTAAAAAAAAATAATCAATTTAAAAATATTTTTATGTTTAATATTTAATACATTAAGTTTATTCATTAAACAATAGTAATTGATTCATTTTTTTAAATATAAAAATCGTATAAAGTTTAAGCAGCTCTATTTTAAATTTGAGATATTCAAAGGCCTTCAATAAAAATTATTTTTCCTAATTAAATTAATTTAATTATTCTATTAATAGAATCCAAAAGAAATCAAATGCTGCTAATTGCGATGATTTGTTTATTTAATACTAACTTTGATATAAAAAAATAAAATATTAGTTATTAGTTGAATTTTAATGACCGCAATTATTTTTCTGTAGTACTAATATTTTAAATTGATCTTGTATGTTTCTTGTGTTATTAAATTTTTATGTTTTGTTTTTTTAAGTTTAAATTTACATTTAAAATCCTACGTAAAATCCTTGATGCTCCTTATTACGT
>NW_027104903.1:231065-244347 GCF_000696795.3 Halyomorpha halys | reverse complement strand
AAATAGACAGGGTGTATAATAGAGCTGTGGCTGGGAAGCGTAGACTGTTCTATTATCTAGCTATTGTGTTCACTATGGCTGGCTTCATCACGAAGGTTCATCTAACATGGCGGTACACTATCTCCAGCATGGCAGTGGCTAAGCAACCTGAAATTATCTATTAACCCAACACTCCCTACTGCAGTATTTCTGGGAATTGAAACATTAAATAACCAGAATCTAGCAATTACTATTGCTGATGAATTTTTTCATTATTTATAAAAAAACTATAACTTTTAGGCATTAAATTGACTCAGAAAGCACCATATTTCATTTCCATTTTTTTCCTAAAGATACCAGGGGTATTCATGATGTATTAAATGTAAAATATTTTACCATATTAAATTATATAAGTATAGGATTGTGATCTGCCCTATTTAAAGTCATGTTAAATGTTAAATACATAAGAGCTCCTAGCGGATTTTCTGAGCAACTTGTTTTATAACCTTTCCTTCCATAATTTCTTGCTCTTTTTGATTTGATTTGAAGTTTTGATTAAAGTAATTTATTACACCTTGCCTAAATTGAGTGAAAAGTGAAAGTTTGGCTTCTGAGTGCCTTTTTGATCTTCTAATTTGTGAGGAAGGGAATTAAAAAGAGCTAATTGACAACTGTCATCCATTGCTTTATTAGTTATAAAAACACCAAAACAATACTACTACAATCGAAACACAAACTACGAACTCAGCTGGTCTGATGTGTGACGTCACTCTCCATCTAACAGAACTAGTAACAAGTAAGTATCGTTTTAACATAGTAAACTAAGGAGATAATTCTCCATTTAACATGAGTTTTTCCATTTAACACACTTTAACATGTTAAAATAAAAATCATGAATACCCCTATCATACGTAAAACATTGCCAAGTAGCAAAATCCTAAATGATAACAGAATACACATTGTATGCAACGAATGGTTAATAAAAAGGTATAGCGAAAATTTTCAAAGTTCTATTATTACGTTATTAACTAGGCTCTCATTTGAAAACTGAAATTATTTATTATTATTATTATTATTTTCTTCTCTTCCTTTCATACCCCTTCTCTCCTTCTTTCTTTCTGCATATCTCTTCCTCATTCTTTCTGACTGTTCCTTCCTTTAATCATTGTTTATTTATAGAACAAAAATTATGTTTTATTGTTGTTTGGCTTGATTTTTTTTTTTTTTTTCATTTACTACAGAATTAAATAAAATTATATTTTTCAATAGGATTGTCAAAATCATTCATAATTATTTTTTTAATTCAAGACCACCGTTGTTCCTGAATCAAATATAAATTCATAACTTCAGAAATATTAATTTTATTTCATAATTTCTAACTATTACTGTTAACAGTTATATGAAATTAATAGTTGCATTTATATGTACTATTGGAAATTTAAAATAACTCAAAGCTATTTCTTTCTATCTTAAGTAATACTTTCGAAACCTTTTAATAGGTTTAAATTTTACAATTTTTTTTAATTTTGACCAAACAAAAAACAGCCAAAGATTACACGCTTTGGTCTTAAGGTATTTTCAAAAGTTTTTATATAAGCATGCCTGCTTGTCAACACAAACATACACAGCTCAATCTTGTTGTCGAGGTTTTTATTCTAGTAGTGAAAACATAGAGGAATAAATTCGTTTTTATTGTTTATGTAAATCGGTTGAAATAGCAGACATGGAAAAAAAAAGTAGAAAGTGGGCAGTTGAGACAAAGGAGCCAATTTTGAAATGCGTCTTGACCCGATACCGTGTTAGAATTCCAAGAGAAGCGGGCCACTCCCACACAGCCCTTGTTCCAGCTCCAGTCTTTCTGTGTATCTTTACTCTTTTATATCCAGTATTTTGTATACCCCAAGTAACCCAAGTATCCAAGAACATTAGTCTTCAGGAGCTGTCCCAAAGAATGATGAATCTACGTCTATTCATCTAGAAAAAACTGTATAAGTAGTAATTTTTATATTTGCATATGAATATGAAATTTTGTCCGAACGACTAAAAATCAATATATTTTAGCAAATATGAAAAATAATACTCCTAAGAAGGTAAACGTCATAAACTACTTTACAGTACAAACTAGCTTTAATTTGAGCTGGTAGACATCTGTACGTCGAGTGGTTCCTGAGATATAACTTTCCCAAAATAAATTCACTAATTGATTTTAAGTGTATTTTTTATGAAATGTTGCTTTTTTAAAACTATATCTATATCTATATATGGTAATAGACAGGTGGACGTCTCATGGTTCCTGAGATATAGACTTCCCTCAGTGAATCCATTAATCACTGATTTTTAAGTACATTTTTTATGAAATAAGATGTAAAAATATATCTTGAGAACTATTAAACGTAAACAGGTCTATTTTAGGCCATATTTTAGTAAACTTACTCAACTTTAAATGATTTTCTATTAGGTTTTCTAGTGTTGTTGGTAGTTTCAAAGATATAGAGTTCAGGATGAAAAATCAATTTTTATTTTATATATTTAAATAGCCCCTATTTCTGATTTCCCCTACCTATACTTGGCAGACTTCTATACTATCAAAAGTTAAATTAAAGCTAGTATCTCTTACGTAGATTAACGTCACAAACTACTTCATAGTTCATCAAACTAGCTTCTTGGATCAATCAACATTTTATGAATTTAGTTTACCAAATATCATGAAAACTGCTACATATAAACAGATGATAATCATAAACTAATTTATGGCATATTAAACTAGTTTTAATTTGAATACTAATTTATTTCTGTACGTGATCCTGAGATATAGATTCTAAAAATAAATTCACTAACTTCTGATTTTTCTGTGCATTTTTTCTGAAATGTTGCTATTTAAAAACCTATGTCTCGGGAAATATAGAACGTAAATAGCTCTATTAGGGCTCATATTTTAGAAACTTTACTCTACTCTAAATGATGTTATAATAAGTTTTTTGGGTAGTTTTAAAGATATGGAACTCAGAATGAAAATTTTTTTTTTTTTAATTTTTAAACAGTTCACATTTCTTATTCTCCCTAACTATATTTGGCAAACTTATTAATTGACTAGTATTTAAGTTGTAGTTTAACTTAATGTAATCAAAAATTGGGGTGAAATAACTGCCTTTTTTTTCTTCCCGGGCTTTTATAATAAAAGGAGGTATGAACGATTATGGGAACAATGAACACCGGTAGAAAAAAAAATTCTCTAAATAAATTAAGTTCAAAATTTCTAGTTTTTAATTTCTTTGAAATATGAAAATCTCATAGTGTTTTTTTTTTTAATTTTAGTGCCTAGCCCGAACCCGATATCATTCCTTCCATTATAAACTCCCTAACCACCCAAACCCACTAGTTTCTAACCTTGCTTCCTCTTCCATTCCTGGCAATCCTCCGAGGCGCCTGAAAAGAAGATGGTCTCGTGACCTTATATGTAAAATGTATTTACAGTTCTACTCCTAGTTTCTCTACATGCTGTATCATATCATTATCATTATGTCATTATGATCAAATTTACTTGTTGTATTTTTTATACAGTTGTAAATATCAATAAAAAATAAAAATTTTAGTGCATAAAAAATCACATAATATTAGTATTTTTTTAATTATTATTCAGAAAGAGACAAGTCGATTAGCATATAATAACTATAAAGAAAATTTATACTTTCGAGTTTTTTTTTTTTTTTTTACTGTAGTAGCCCACAGTCTTGTTACAGGAATAATCCGTAACCTTCCCAAGAAAATCCTGAACACTTAGCAAAAAGTCGGTAAACAGAAGAATGGTATGGCAGCGCAAAAAACACATAGAAATATTGATTTTTATATATTATATTATATATTAATGATTACAGTTATTGATTTTAGACTATAAAGCCTAGGATATAAGAGTGGCCCCAAGACTAGAGAGGTAGGGAGTCGAGTCGTACATGGCGCTCATTGAGCCAGAGCGGCATGAATGGGATTTAATGTCTTTATTAGGCGAAGGTCCTTTATAAATATTCATATGTAGAAAGCAGGCTTCTCTATTACAGTTTACCCAACCGCATCTGTTAATTTGTCAATTTTCCCCTTAATAGCGCCTCTTGTTTCCCTTAATACCCACAATTTAGCCGCATTCTCATCTTCTTTTATTAAATCCCTACATGAGATTAATAACTTCTTTTTTTTTTAATTTCAGTATAAATTAAGAAATTTAATATTTTATTTCCCCCTTTTTTCAATCAAACATAACATGACCATAATGACTTTTTATATCGATAACATGTTACAGATTACGATCTTCGATCGATAGAGTAATCACTGTTAGAGTTGTTAAAAAAGTCCAGATTGGTTCATTTGCATCTAAAAACACGTATAATATCTATGCAAGACGAGTTTTTTAGATGTATTTTGCAATTTTTGAGATAACTTTTCAATTTTTATAATTATACACAATCACATACGCATTTGCTAGAATCCAAAATAACAGTAATAAAATTTGTATTTTATCTACTTTTTTTTTTGTCTGTGTAAAAGTCATTTAGTGTAGGGAACGAGGAAAAATATACATGAATTTGATTTGGTTATGAAGCTATTATAATTAAGTTACTTGTTTATACCATAGTTAAAATTAAAAATAAATACCAATAAAATGTGAACAATATATTATTTTTATTTTGAGTATTATTTGCTAGAGACATGACGATGGAATTTACTATAGAAAAATAATGCCAACATTGATTATTATGATTTTTTTTTTCAATAACTTCCACAAGAAGCTTGGAAGATTTTGAAATTTGTGTTTATTAATTTTTTTTTTTACTACTCCAACGACCCAGGTTCGAATCCGCAGTGGCAGATAATTAGTTTCTGCTTCAAGGTGGCCATGAGTCATCCCTGTGGGTTCGGGTCAACCCAGCCTCATAAAGTGGGTACAATTAATTGGGTAAAAACATGACTGTTGAGCGTAAATCTGATCACCTCCTTGCACACCCGTTGGTCTAGTAGCTAGACTTCCTTAAAAAGTACTGCACCCCTGACTCTTCATGGGTTGAAGCTGTACATATTTAATTTTGTTTTATTTCTTAGTTTTGTTTTATATTATTTTATATTTATAATCTATCGTTTGCAATGTTGCATGTGTCCTTCCAATTTTAGTCCCCTTTTGAATGTTGATTGATTAAACAAATATTCTAACTTAGGTTTCTTCTTCCCGTTTTCAGTAAATGCTGTAAAAGTAATATAAGACCTTCGCCAAATAGGGGTTTAATGGGGCGGGTTGACAGGGAAGGATTACCTTCTACTATTTTTGGTATTATGATCTACTCTTGCGAGATAGTAACTTGTACACCGACCAACCTGCTGTAAGTGTTTTAAAGGTTAGAAAAGTAAGGCGATTATGATATTGAATTGAATTGGGAGATTTCATAAATTAACTATAACTATATTTATAATGAGGTGTAGATAGTTGACCGTAGATAAATGATTGGAGAAGTTTGTCGGGGGGTGCAGTCAGCAAAGAACAACATAAATAAACAAAACCATATTTATTTATTTTATGCCGACGTTTCGACCTGAGTTTCAGGTCTTCATCAGGGCTATAGAACAAAACAGATAACAACAACATTTAGAGAAACATACAATTGAAAAAGTATAGTATACCAACAAATTTAGAATTATACAAAATGTTGAATTGAATCATAAATGATAAAAAATTGATAACTGATAACTGAATTGTAAAAAATAATTTTTAATTGATTGATAATCATGGAATTAGATGGTAGTAGATTGAAAACAGTGAAAGATGAAATATAATATCATGTAGGAAAGAAATTTCTTATTTCCTATTACGTTTGTATACTATTCCTTTTCAATTGTATGTTTCTCTAAATGTTGTTGTTATCTCTTTTGTCCTATAGCCCTGATGAAGACCTGAAACTCAGGTCGAAACGTCGGCATAAATAAATAAATATGGTTTTGTTTATTTATGTGGTTCTTTGCTGACCGCACCCCCCGACAAACTTCTTCAATTAATAACTATATTTAACTGAAAAAGAAAATGAATATGTATATAAAATCAAAAATAAATTTAAAACAAAAAACAAGTAGATTTGGCCAAATAAACCGTTGTATAATTATTTACAGTTTTCTTTTTATTAAGTTATAACAACATATTTTAATTAAGCACTGCTCGTTTCGACGTCAATAAAATAAAAACAAATATTCGATTAGGAACGAAGTTCAATAATGATATAAGAAATAAAAGATCAATTCCAAAACGTGAAAGAATATCCGCCGTTGGCAAGGGGAGAAATAATTAGTAAGAAGAGAGTTGATTGGTCGGTCGGACGCTGTAAAAACAGCCAATTAAAACAGCGCTTATCTCTGGCCATCCATTAGGATGGTGAATAGCTGAGGACACTAGCCCCGACTACTTAGGAGAGGAGACATATCTTATTTGACTTGGAAATTGTTCCGAGCCTCCATGGCAAGGTAATGGCATCTCGGAGGGAAAGATAGCACCGCTTGCTAATTACTGGAGTCTGTGCCATTCTGTCAGCTCTCCATGCTCTTTATCATATCTGTCTTTCTCTTCGTATAGAGATATTGGTCCATGAAGAAGGGAATAAGTTACAAGAACAAGATTGGAGCTGAAGTTAGGCGAGTAAAGTTTTTATTACAAGAAAATCTGTTGCGGTGAGCACACCATAAAATTTTCACCACTTTAAAAAAAAAAAATTTCAAAATAATAAATATTCAATAGCAATAAAAAAACGTAGAATAGAGCAGCTCGAGGTGCGAAAATTAAAATCAATTTTCCTGCCAGGGACACAACAGTGTAACATATAAATATTAACTGATCTTCTTATTTTTCTTCAGAGTACTACTACAAATTTGAAAAACAATGCAAAAATAATATAATAAAAGTATTCATAATGTGTTAAATGTAAAAAGTTTTAACATGTTAAAACAGTATAGGATCGTGAGCACTCCAATTGAAAGTCCACGTTGTATGTTAAGTGCTGGGCGATTTTCTGGGCTGAATATTCTAATAATTATTTTTATCCATTTCTTTATTAGAGTTTAAAAAGGCCCAAAACAAAAACAACACGAACCATTAACAACTAACCTATCAAAACGATAACAGACAAAATGGAGTAGAGCTGAGCTGGTCTGTTGCGTGACGTCACTCTCCTCTTAGCAGACCTATTAACAGACTCTCAACCATGTCAAATGTTATATCGTTTTAAACATGCTAAAAGAGGGAAATATTTCTCGATTTAAAATATGAAGAAGATGGTATGGATTGCGGTCGAAAAGGAACAAAATAGCTTTCAACTATTTACTGTCCAACGTTTGTAGGGCTTCATCAGGGCTGTTCAAGACAATAGGTTAAACAGATATTTAATATAATATAATAATAATAATAATTTGTCTGTTTAACCTATCGTCTTGAACAGCCCTGATGAACCCAAAGTGGGGTGAAACGTAGGACAATAAATAGTTGAAAACTATTTTGTTTATTTTTGACCGCAACCCTGACTATCTTCTTCATATTTTAAATTATACGGTCAACAATTTTTTATTTATATTTCTCTATTTAGCTCAACTTTTTCTATTTAACAAGTTAAACCAAAGATCAAGAATACCAATAATAATGAAAACTAATTTAATAATTATAATTTAAATATTAGTTAAACATTACCTTATCATAACAAATATTATTTCTCTCCCAGGCTCGCTATGTCTAAATCCATAATACTATTTGGTAAATTAAAAAAAATTTTTTTGGAAACCACCGATCATGTCCATATATTTATCACACTGAAACGAAATTAACCTTCCTCCTAATCCTAGTTATATTTGCAATTTGCTGAATATTTAACATATTTATCAATTTTCGTTTTTGTTTATTTTTTTTCCCTTTTTATTTTTCTTATTACCACATCATTATTTTTTTTTTATTTTAATATAAGTTTAAGTTATTAATAATGTCCGCACAATGCCTTTTGGTTTTTATTTCTTTTCTTTATTTCCTTCTTCTCGAACAATTCATGTTCCTGAAGATCATGGTCCCTCTATAGAAGATTTTTTACATTTGACAAAATGATCATTCCGAGGAACCTTTAAAAGGTTTATTATCACATAACAGGCCTGAAATCTGGTAATATATAAATCAAGATTGTTTCGAAAGGGATTTTATGTTTTCCCTGGGAACATTTCGTTGGTTTCATTACCACTTCCTGAGGACGAGCTGGTAAACAGATATTTACGACTGCTAGGACCCCTCTCGAACCATATGCTTACCAGGAATAGTCCACACTGGCTTGGTCCCACCCTTGGTTCACAGTGCCCATCATTCACCCTCAACGACTGCTACCCTCTCCGTTATCAAAGATCTAGGTGATAAGGCGAGTGATAAGAAGACGGTGATATATCCGTTCATCCATTACGTTGATGCATTGCTTCTCGTCATTTTTCCTCTTAACAAGACTTCTGAAGAAACAGATATAACTTATCTGCTCGTTTGCCACTTGCCGCAAATCCAAGACTTGTACAAATGCTTGGAAAACAAAGGAAGCAACTAACATCGATATCCACACACTTCTTTTGTTCTTTTGACTTTTTCGGCTATTACCTTATATTTCTCTATTTACATTAAAAAAACGGACAAAATAAAGATAAGCAAAATGAAAGGACACGTAATTATCAGCAGTGTAAGTTGTAGATGACAAAAAATCATATAAATTTATAGATTATGTAGTACAAAACCTATAAATTTAACCTTCGTTCTAGAATTTTTATCAGAAACTTCTTAATTTAAGTAATTAGATATATAACGTCTTCATAAATATATATTTGTGCTATATTAAATCAAAAATAAACTTCTTAAGTTAATTAAGAAGATCGGAAACAATGTATTTACATCGAATCGATAGAATTTTAAAATATACAATCTTAAACAAGAATTAATTATTAACAATGCAAACTTGTGGATTCAGGACAAGCGGTCTCTGATTTGTACCCAAAAACAAACACTCAACGTGTCGGCCAGATTCAGGCCAACTTGTTCCAGCCTATCCAAGTAACCCATTTACACGTTTGCACATGCGCATTTCATTGTTTGACAAACCTATTTGTTTGTAATTTTGCCTCTTCATCAATACTTGATACTCTTAGGCGTTTGAAAAGAAGGTTTTCTCAAGAACGTTTTCTCTGGAAGTGTAATTGGAAATCTATCAATGGGTATTCTCGACAAGTCTGTATCATGTCATTGTATAACTCATACTACATTTTCTAGATTTAGATATTCTGTAATATAGTTGGAAATAGCATTAAATAAATATTTAAAAAAAAATTAAATATTGATGTTGAAACCGATTTGGAATTAGGAATCACAATAATTTGGGGACAGTAAAAAAGAGTCACATAAAGCTTCAAATCGTTCAGGACGAATGCACCTTGTTACGTCAGCAACATAACTTTACATACTGACCTTCACATACCAACTGTTAACGAACAAACTACAAACCATTCCATGACAAATTAAACGGACCTTCTAACACTCTCACAAATTCCATTGTCATAACTACCATATTTGATATCGTCCGTATAAAACTGAAGAGGAGATGGATGAGGAAACTTTTTCTTCTTAAATCTTGATTAAATTTTATATCACACCGGGAGGAGGTATCCTTCTCAGGCCTCTGATGACATTTTCAAGTTTAATTCATCACATTCACTGACTGTTATCTCTCATTGATAGATATGAATAGAGTTATGAAGTTATAAAAAAAAAGAAGGAAATGAATAAAAGTAATTATTAAAATAAGTAAATGGTAAATTTGTCGATTAAAAAAAAGAAAAATAAGTTGGCCAGAAATTATAAATTGTTGACCATAGCAATAAACGATTCAGTTGAGCTTGTTTCTATTAAAGGACTGTCCCGGTTTTTTTACAGCACCATTTTATAGCTAAAACAAACATAGTAATGATAATTAAAAGAGAAAGTTCTTAATTAGAGGGAGGGAATTAATAATAAAGTGTTTTCTCCCTTCGGCACATTACAAAAGAGAAACCCACTCATAGATAGATATATTTCTATCAGAAGGATTCATGGAGCTGATAGGAGCCGATATAATGGTGGTATCGGTTAGGCCGAGAAGAAGTATATAATCAAGAAGGATGGTGATTGGTACAGCGCCGATGGATGAGAGGAATCGGACGTCGGAGGACTGTGAGATAGATCTGGGAGGTATCCCAAGTAATAGAGATGGGGGGTGGATAATGAGCGCCTGTGGGGAAGACGTGGCTCCGATAGGCTGCAATCATCCACCAATCACAGGACCACACAGGTCCGGTCTCTCTTTTAACACCTAGTGGGGGGGGATCTATAGGTCAGTAGTGGACAGCACTTGGATCCTTGACCCCTCTATAAAATTTAAACTGCTGTATTTCTGCTCCTGGAACAGCATGAGCGTGTCAAAGACTTGTGGTATCACACTGAAATTTTACCTCTCATAAGTGAAGACTTGGAGAGTTTCGTTATATCATGGCTTAATAAAATAGACTACACCTTAAAAAAACAACACTACAAACCGAAGAAATAAATTAAAGATAGTATTGTAATTAAAATAAAAATTTATTAAAAATAATTTTTTGTCTTGGAAGATTCTGGGTCCAAATTACCTAAGCTCACAACAGAGCAGTTAAGACAGATGTTTACTTTGGAACATATGTATAATTTTATTTATTATTATGTTTTCAATAATTGATAAATGGGGATTTATTCTCTTATAGAAAAGATACCCCTAACGATTTACAATATTATAATTACTGAATAATTTCCACTCATAAAAATAAATTATATATCTAATGAACAAAAATAATAAAAATGTAATTAAGAATAAAAAAATTCTTTAAAACAGGTAGTCTAAAAAATATATATAATGTATTTATCTTTGTAATTCACCCATTCTTGCATCATCAGAGCATTACTGTACATCTGAAAAATGGTAAGTCATTTTAATATATAATGCCCTATTGATATCTGAATAGGCGAAAATGTGGCAAGATAAATACTTTTTTTTAGACTATAATGGCTTTTTTGCGTATTTGAAGAACAAAAAAAAGTATTTATGGAATCATCAAAATAAATAACAAGCTTATATTCTGAAAAAATAGTCTGATAAAATAAAAATATATACAATTGTTATAGTCTCCACAATCTTGGAGATGAAGATAAATTCATAAGCTACTGCAGCACTAACTGCTAGTTTGGATAGTTTCTTGTTAACGATGAAATTTACTATTTATTATAGACCAAGGAGCGTGTATTGCTATTCTCAGGGGGAAAATGTACATTTAAAATTATTTTAAAAGTTTAAATTAAAGTTAACCCCCCTTTTAATTGGCCTAGGCGTAGTTATTCATAACTCTGGATAAAGCGAAAACGGATCAAATACGCGAAATTGCGTTCTTGAGCGTTCGTAGTTAACTTACTAAGAACCTACTATAAATGATATATGTGCCCTCCTACTAAAAGCCTGAAGAGAGGAAAACAATTTTTTTTTTTTTTTTATTCCCTTTTTTTCTCTTTTTTATCCCTTTTTTCATATTTTTTCTTCCAACCAAATGTATATATATATACATATATATATATATTTAAATGAAATTTTAAACTGATTTAATGCCTAATTGATGCCCTCTTTAGTAAATCATTCCTTCTGACATTTTTGCCTTACCTGAATTTATACATTTTTGAAAGATTTGTTTGTAAATTTGTATTTTAAAAAGGAAAAATATTAGTATTAAATTATATAAATAACTTCTGGTTTAATGTAAAACATTTTAATTAACAAATATATTAATATTGTGATAGCTTTCATTTTTTCTGTTCCTCAATTAATATGTCCTTATTTTTCTTTTGTAAATCTTAACGAGTTCTAGAGGTTTTTTAATTTTAATTAATTCTAAACAAATAATAAATGTATTATTATATTAATTTTCGATTAATGTAAGTATTTTCGAAATTAATTTTCGGTTAGTGTAACTACTGTAGTCACATTTCTAATCAAGAAGCTCTTGGCCAAGATCGATTGCACGATTCGAGATCTGTAGAGCTATCGATAATAATCGACTGGAGCAATCGTTTTACGATAATTTTTGCCTAAAATTAAATTATCTCAATACATAACTACATAATAAACAATATCGAACTTCTGTACGATTTAGTACATAAACTTTATATTTACGAATTGCATAATCTATCATTAAATTTTTATAATAAAGTTATTAAAAATATCATTTAATAAAACAAATAAAAGGCAGTGATTGTGGAGACTGGAAAGGAATCTTGTTGCACAGAGGGTCGAATTCCTTCTTCCAAACCAGTCTCTCCCCTACTTCAAAGGACCGCTCTCCTAATAAATCTTCAAAAAGCACAAAACATCTTTACATAAATTTTGTTACTTTTTATTTGTAGATTTATTTTAAAAAATATTACTTTTTTACATATGAAATTGGTTATTTGTTCATAAAGTACCAGTATTTTAAAGAAATAAAAAAGGCAAAACCGCCAATACCGGAAAAGGGGGGGGCAAAAGGTGAACAAGAAACAAAAAAAAATAAATTTTTTTCCTGAAGTTTGGGTCCTAATTAAATTTTTTTTAAAACCACAAAAATAAAAAAAAAAACTCTGAAAAGCTAAAAAATAAATTATTTTTTTCATGTTCATTATGACGTTACGTAAAACAGTCAAGATTGAGTCATATCACTTAATTGACAAATTATAGGATTAAAAATATTTTTAGTTAATTTCATTTTAAATTTTATCTCTATTTTAAATTATCAGAATAATGTATATTAATAATAAATTGGATATATAAATTTTATTTTATTTATACTTCTTTTTCTAGAACAAAGAAATAACAGGAAGATACAGTCCTTGTGGGTTTAGTGTTGATAGCCACAACCCAATATTTATATACATATATATAATTTATTGCTAACGTATTGTCTTAGGTGACAGTAACAATTAGAAAATTAGATAGGCATAGGAAAATATTAAGTAAATACTAATAAATGATAAACTAAAGGGGCGACGGTAGCAGCGTGGCAACGCGCCTGTCAGCCAACCCAAACGTTGTGAGTTCGAGGCCCGGCCCCACCCGTGGTTTTTTTCAAGCATAAATTATACCATGTCAAGAAAAGCCCGATTTATTTCTTAAGTACATCGCGTGAGGCCCTGAACCTCCACGGTCTATCGAACCAATAATAATAATAATAAATTATAAATAAT
>NW_027104903.1:224913-229505 GCF_000696795.3 Halyomorpha halys | reverse complement strand
GACCGTTTGTTTAGTAAGTGCTGTAATAGTCGAAATCGACATGCAGTTTCCTGTCTTTTCTGTCTGGTGTGAGGATTCCAGGTTAATCTAGTTAAAACTATTTATTTGTAACCGACGTTTCGCCCCCCTTTACAGAGTTTCACAAGGGCTGAGTCCAAAAAAAAGATTGACTCTTCTCACAGATAAATTTTTCTTTTTCTTTCTGAACTCCTCATTCTTGATGAGACTCTGCAAAGTAGGGCAAAACGTCAGATAATAATAAATTGCTGCTAATTTTTATACCTTATTTGGCCATCACCCGAACTAATTTCCTGCAATTAAAATCTTGACTTACATTTGATTCAAAAACCAGGATTTAATATTAAAATTTTAGTATTATTTTAATTATTAACTCTGCTACGGTGGCTATGAGTCAATCTTATGGGTCTGGAGCCCTCCTGCAATTTTTGAACATGAGGTTGTCACTTTTCCTTTTTTATTTCAATGTTTTGTTGTCTATAAAAAAGAAATTCTAACTAAACTTAATATTAATCTAAAAATTATTATTGAAAAATACCATAAATATGATAATATCATAAAGTACGTTCAGATATGACTGAACATTAAAAAATATATATTTCCCGTGTACGATTATATTCCCAATTCGTTTTGATGTTTCTAATGTACCTAAATATCAAAACCAAGTACAATTTCGAGTTAAAGTCACGTTAAACATTTTATTTATTAATTCGTTTTATTCATATCCTGTAGCTAAGTACACAAGCCTTCTTATCGTAACTTTCACCTCCTAATAATGTTTAGTTTGAAAGCTCAATTAACTTTGTTGTTTAATTGAATGGGTCATTTAACTACAATCTCCCTGTTCAACAATCAACTTATAGATCCAAGATTATTTATTGGCTTTTCATCCTATGAGAATCAAGAACGATGAAAACAGGTCAATAACACATAATAACAAAGCACATTTTATAAATTATCAATTATTATTTTACGTATTAGTAAGTATTTAATAATTATAATTAGTAAATAATTAATGAATTAGAATTTTGAGGATGTCAAAAACCTTACACAAGAACCATAACGCTATTATATACAAGGGGTATTCATGATGTTGTGTTAAATGTAAAATGTTTTACCATGTTAAATATTATAACTATAGAATTGTAAGTAGCCCTATTTAAAGTCATGTTAAATGCATAAGAGCTCCTAGCGGGTTTTCTGAGCAACTTGTTTTATAACCTTTACTTCCAAAACTTCGTGTTATTGCTTACTTCTAAGTTTTGATTAAAGTAATTTATTACTACATGTCTAAAATGAGTTAAAAGTGGAAGTTGTGTGAATTTGGCCGCTGAGTGCGTTGTTGATCTTCTAACTTGTGGGGAAGAAAATCCAATAATTGACAACTATCATTGCATTATTATTATTATTATTATCATCTACTGCTTTATTAGTTTTAAAACATCCAAAACAATACTAACACAATTAAAACACAAACAACGAGCAAGTAATACGTATAATACTACATTGTTTGTTACTACAAAAAACAAAACAGTGACGAGCTCAGCTTGTCTGTTGTCTGTTACGTGACGTCATTCTCCATTTAACAGGTCTAGTAACAGACTCTCAACCATGTTATATGTTATATCGTTTTAATATTTCCCCATTTAACACGTTTTAACATGTTAAACTAAAGATCACGAATACCCCTAATGACCCGATCAAACTTCATACTTTTATCCAAACTTCATACCAGTACAACAGACTAAGACAAAATAGGGCTACAATCTAATCTAGTGTAAAAAATTCCTTGTAAAGAAAACTGCGGGAAATCCTATTTTGGAACTACGGAACAGAATTTCTACAGGTTATATAAACTCAAATATATTTGTACCTCTATAACGAAAAATCCTAACAAACCTGACCAAATTAGAATTTTATGGATAAATATAGGAGAACAAAGGAAAAATAGCTAATAAAAATTAATGAATTAAGAACAATTAGTTTTTAATTTTTTGAAGTTAAAGCAGGGCAAGAGGTTTAAAAAATTTGAAATAGTGAAACAAACTGTTTATTTATCTTTATCTAAAAAGATAAATATACGTTTCTTTTTGTTAGTTTAAAAAAAATATATATATTTTAATAACCTTTAAATAGATTAGATTAATAGTCTAATTAACAACTCGATAGTTGGATAGCTATAGTTCACAAGAATTTAAATAAATTATACATTTCCTAAACTATGAAATTTTACATCCCATATTAAGTTGATAACTTCAATAATTCATCTCTTTTTATATAATATTTCTCATGCAAATTTTTATTTTATGTCGAAATTTATTATTGTCCCTTTATGATCTCGTCCTGTTACAATTCACTGAGTACAATTTATTGCTCGCATATTTTGTCTCGCAAAGGGGAAGTTGACGGCAGTTTTGGATGTCCCATTTCTCGAACAGGTTTCCGGATTCTACACCTTTACACAAACTGTTTATTTATATTTTAATAATATTATTTCATGAGGGTTATATTAATTTTTGTATCTAATTTACAGCTATCATTTGTCAGATTTATGTTCCGTTTTATTTATGTCAATAACATTCATTAGTGGTTTAAATTTTAAAGATACATACATTTCAAAATATGACATTTTTAGAATATGTGTTTTTCATATTTTTTTATTTATGTAACTAAATAAATCGCATCTGTCAACTAAAATTTTGTGTCAAAACAGGAATTGGACCTGGTTCGTCAATATCTTATTATCTCCAATTTAATATATGTAAAAAACATTGTACTTTTATTTCAAGAAAATGATTAAGTTCAGTTAAAAATATTGGTGTAAATACTTAATCAATTCCACTGAAATATATATGTCAATTTCAAAATAAAGATAATATTAGTTATGAAAAAAATATCCATATTATCTCTTACTTCTTATTTTCTTGTAACTCATACGTTTCGGCCATTCTCGAGGATCTATTTACAATTTCAATTATATTCCAATCGTTGTAAATTATTTTTAAAAAACATTCTGAATCATGAACTTTAAATCTGAACCTATAATAACAGCCTGTAAGAGTTTGATAGCCAATTTTAGCTGTGATATTGTAAATAAGGTAGGAAATTTATGGTTATCAAGGTAGTTAACAATGTATTATCAAACTGCTGCAGGCTACTATAGGAAATTTATGTTTCAGAATCTTAGTTAGTTTATAGATCCTTGAGAATAGCCGGAATGGCCGAAACGTAGAAGTTACATGAAAATAAAAAGTGTGAGACTATATGGATATTTTTATTATAACTAATAAACAAACCTGTCTCCAGCTAGATATATAATTATATATTAAGATAATATTATTTGTGAAGAGAAATACAAAAGCTATTAAACTCTGGAATACAGTTAAACGCTGTTAACCAGTCACGTTTTTAATAAATAAATAATAAAAATTCCTTCTAATTGTCAATCCCTTGTTAAAATATCTGGAATACTTGTGGAAGAACAAGGGAAGCTTATCTGATATAGACACATCTCTAAGACAGCAGTGGAATAGGAATTGAAATTTAAACAGTTCAACATTCGAATAGCTTCCGTAGTGTTATGGCTTTAAACCGAAGGAGGGCGTGTGTAGGAGAGAGATAGGGAGTGTGTGTTTGAGGGAGAGGGAGTGAGAGAGAGATGAGAACAGGCTGGACAAGATATCCAGAAGAAGAAGAAGCAATAAAATGGCCCAATATTAAAGCCACGACGGCCTGGGCCCGATCTTATAAATCCTCTACATTATTAGGCAATTTGTTTTACAATTTATTTTCTAATAAAATGTTTCAAAACACGGGAACATCTTGGAAGAATTTTATTGGAAAGATATCAATCACATCTCAGCGTGACTAATAATTGAGAGGTTTTCAGCAATAATGACGTAACTCAATTTTTTGGACGTTTTTCAGCTATGTCTCTTCCCCTTATCTCGTCAAAACTCATCAAAAAAACTCGTTCTCCTGGTGCAAAAACTGAACAGCTTATTTGGTTCCATTTTTCTGCGATATGGGAATATCCCTACTTGACTTAATGGTGCAGGGATGTAGTACCTCCCTACTATAATCCCCACTACTCAACAATAGGGGTATTCATGATCTCAGTTTAATATATTAAAAAGTGTTAAATGGAAAAATTTGTTGAAATGAAGAAATATTACCTTCTTTTAGCATGTTAAAACGATAATACATGGATGGGAATCTGTTAATAGATCTGCTGAATGGAGAATGATATCGTACAACAGACTAACTGAGTTCCACACCGTTCTGTCTGTTTTTGTTTTGAAAAGTTAGTTGCTCATAGTTCGTGTTGTTTTAGTTTAGAACGTTTTTAAATATTACTGAAGTAATAAATAAAAATAATAATAAAGTAATGGGGAAAAAAACAAGGAGAGGAAACAAGGAACAAGTTAAATCTAAACATTTTACATTTAACACATCATGAATACCCCTAATCTGAGACTTCTTCACCAACACTAGCGTCGGCGAGACTGCATAACTAAATATTTTCCTTTACAATATTATACTTTACTAACAGTGAATATAATGCTTTGTTATAT
>NW_027104903.1:221632-223200 GCF_000696795.3 Halyomorpha halys | reverse complement strand
AACTGAACAGCTTATTTGGTTCCATTTTTCTGCGACATGGGAATATCCCTACTTGACTTAATGGTGCAGGGATGTAGCACCTCCCTACTATAATCTCCACTACTCAACAATAGAGGTATTAATGATCTCACTTTAATATATTAAAAAGTGTTAAATGGGAAACATTTTTTAAATGAAGAAATATTACCTTCTTTTAGCATGTTAAAACGATATTACATGGATGGTAGTCTGTTAATAGGTCTGCTAAATGAAGAATGATGACGCACATCAGACTAACTGAGTTCCACACCGTTCTGTCTGTTTTCGTTTTGAAAAATTAATTGATCATAGTTCGTGTTGTTTTAGTTTAGAACGATTTTAAATAATACTGAAATAATGAATAAAAATAATAATAAAGTAATGGGGAAAAAAAACAAAGAGAAGAAACAAGGAACAAGTTAAATCTAAACATTTTACATTTAACACAACATTATGAATACCCTAATCTGAGACTTCTTCACAACACTAGCGTCGGCGAGACTGCATAACTAAATATTTTCCTTTACAATATTATACTTTACTAACAGTGAATATAATGCTTTATTATATTATATTATCATTATTATATAATGCTTTAATTAATGATAAAGAGTTATTAAATATTTAATTGTGGCTGTAAAAATTTGTATTTTAGGCTTTCTCGAAATCCGTAATGGATTCGGTAAAGATCGTAAGGTCTCGCATTTTCACGTTTGGAACGGATATCTCTATTTTTCCTTTAGATATTCATACAACTTTTTAATATTTTGTATTTATCAATTGTTTATTATTGCTATCAATAAGAACTGGTTTTATTTTTAAATAAATAAAATGGAAGGAACTTTAGAGAGAATTTCTTTATAAATTCGTTATTTAAGCCCTGTCAGATTATTTTAATGAGGATAAGACCTGGCTGATATTGAAAGCCACTTAATTGAGAAAATTGAAAAATCGATTCTATTGTGTGAATAAGTGGCATTTCCGATTCATCGATTTTATCGACTTAAAATATTTAAATTTGGTTTCGTTTTTGAGCTAGGCTGTTCAGACACAGACCATTTTCCGAGATTTCTTTATTTAGACTCAGAGGACATCAATACATGTATCGGAAAATCGGATTCGAAATTTTGCTAATATTCCATATATAGGTAAGTCAAAGTATAAAAAGAGTTATCAAAAATACCGAATTTGGAAAACTATTTTTGTTTAATTTAACAACTTTTTTTATAATGGAGCTACCTCTTTAATACTCCAGGTCACTCAATTACTATTTTATGACCTAGATATTTATTATTTAACATGTTCTGTATACAAGGACTAAGAGCCATTTGGGAAGGCATTTGGTCCGAAGGAAGTGATTAAAAGGGTCTTCTCTTTCAGCAGCACATGGGCCGGTGTAAAAAAGAGCTCCCGACTCCTGGCAGAGGTTCAAACCGTCGTCTGTCATCTCCTGTAGTCTAGCACCCTCTCTGTCTCTTTCAACAGTTATAGAACCAGAAGGGAATCCACGATCTAGTATATAAACTAGATAACGCCATTGTTTGAAAGCT
>NW_027104903.1:205107-220839 GCF_000696795.3 Halyomorpha halys | reverse complement strand
GGGCATGAACAGAGCTAAATGAGAGTAAGATACGATATAGCAATATACAAATATATCAAATATAGCAAGATACAAATATTGTAAAACATGATTAAAACAATTAAAATATAATTAGAAAGAGTATAATACAATTTATAAAAAAAAAAACTTTTATTCTGCTCTTAGCCCTGTTGAAGCTAAACAATGTGGGACGAAACGTTGATTCTAATTAGTAGTTTTTTTTCTAATTTTGTCCCTTCTTGAACGCTGCCATCCATACTTTCTATTACATACAACTTCCGATAAAAATTAAACAACTTAAATCATAATTTGCCTGTAATCCTCCCATCGACCTCTCATAAATCGGATTCGATCGCATATAATTGAGCTACTACTAGAATTAAGTGGCAGCCTATAGTTCCGTTATTATGATTTAACTCTGAAGGATTAAAAAATAAAACAAGATAGTACACGAGCCTGGTGGAAGAAAAAAAAATCAGTTATTTCACGCCATTTTTTTTATTACTTTTTTGAAAACTGTATATCATTACTGTCAATACTGATGAATCTTTCAAGTATGGTAAAGGGGAATAAAAAATAGTCGCTGTTTCAAAGCGTTAAAAAAAATTAATTTTTGTTTTTTGGAGCTCCTTATCTTTAAGACAAACAACAGCACTTGAAACCCTAAGAGAACATCATTTAAAGTAGAGTAAATTTGCTAAAATATTAGACCTAATAGAGCTATTTACGTTATATAGTTTTTTAAAAAGCAACATTTCATAAAAAATACACTGAAAATCAGTAGTTAGTTAATTTATTTTGGGAAAACTATATTTGAGGAACCATTAGACGTACAGATGTTTACCAGCGCTCAAATTAAAGATAGTTAAATGTGCTATAAGGTAGTATATGATTTTTTCTTCGTAGGAGCAATAGTTTTCATGATATCCGATAAAATAAATTCACCGATTTCTTGTCGTATGGACAGCATTTTTGGATTTATAAAAACTATTTCTCAAGATTTATTAAACGTACAGATGTCAATTAGCTCTGAAATTAAAGCTAGTTTAATGTGCTAAGAAGTAGCTTATGACGTTTATCTTCATAGGTGTAGTAGTTTTCATGATATTTGCGAAAATATATTGATTTCTAGTTGTTAGTTCAAAATTTCATATGCATCATATTTACATGCAAATATGAAGACCGCTACCTTTACGAAGATAAGTGCTATAAATTGGTTTATAGTTTTTTACATTAGGTTTAATTTGAATGCTGGCAGACATCTGCACGTCTTATGGTTCTTGAGATATAGTTTTTATAAATCCAAAATGTCGTCTAAACAACTATAAATTTTGTGAATTTATTTTATTACTAACTTTGAAATAACTGGATTTTTTCTCCTTTTAATCTTTGGAACTAAGTAGTTAGTTGAGGACTCGTAGACGATAATTTTGACAGGTGTCTCCGCTCGTAGAAAAGAAGACGGAATATGGGAAGAAGACGGAATATGGGAAGAAGACAGGTGAAGATGAACTTTACAAGAAGTGGAGAACTGTAGACTGTTTATTTATGTAAGTGAGTCGACGAGACACGCTGATTTTATTATTCATGGTTAATTCATAAGCACCCCGCCGATTTACGAGGGACACTAACTCAGGCCTGCGGCAGGGACAGAATTATTTTCCTGATAAATCATGAGGTAGAGCCGGGAAGATAATTCCTTAATGTTATTAATACAGAGGTACCGGGATCTCGCCCACTAATAATATCGTCTTGTCTTTTTCTTCAGTAACTCTAGGAGGAGGTCGTATCTTAATGCATTTTATAAGTTGGAAACACGTTTGTAGCTAGGGCGAGTAGTTTATGAAATTGTCCCATTTGCTTTTCGTACCAAGCAGAAAATTATTTCTAATTATATGCTTAACACGTTAGTCGAATAATTTACAAATGCCTTCTATATCTTTACATCTAATGTTAGCTCTTAATTCGATCGCGAAAACATCGATACCAACCTCAATAGAATAAAAAAAATAATAATAATAAATTACTTTTATATTTTATTTTCTGTCATGCAATGCACCAGCTACATAGAATTTAATTCTGAAGTCTTGTTTTACAGCTATCACGAGACACACCAATATTTTTTTTTAATATAAAGTGAAAGTAAAATTTCAAATATTCTAATTATTAACTAATGCTTAATTTATTGTTTTAATAATTATTTATTAGTAGGGCCTGGATCTTTATTTATTTGATAAAACTTACTAATAGTTTAAGAAAAAAAAATGTAATATTAATTAAAACTTAGTAAATAATAATAATAATAGTCTTTATTTGTATACATATATACATGTATAATAGCATTATTAGCATTTATATTTACATCTTCTTTTTCTTTATGTACACTTATATGGGCACCAACAAGAACTCTACAAATGTTGTTTATTATAACTTAAATCTGAGCAGAAAAGCGTTAAGAGAAAAAAAATTATCCCTCTTGAAAGGCGTTTAATACTATAAACTAACCTATACACTTACAGTCTGGTCAAGCAGTAATTGTTCCCGCCACTTTTGGAGGAGCAATAGTAAACAGATACGTTAATATAGATTATATTGAAGTATACAGGATAATGCTGTCTATTATATAGCTTAAAGTTAAAACATACGCCTAAACCCTGAGGCTGTTTGTTAAAGTTTATCTCCGAGTAGAGAGCTGGTACAAAAACAAAAGAAGCCTTGAGAGAGACAGACAGAGATACAAGAGGCACAATAAGAAAATAAGAAGACGTCCAATAAAGAAGAGGAGAGGGAGTGGGATGTGTCAATTAGTTGTGAAAAGGTGTTCTCTTTGTCGGCCCCTTTACAATGGCCATAAATGTTCCTACAATAAACCCGGCCCCGACATCATATTCTCTTCTTCTGCGACTCCGGTCGTCTGGAAGGCGATAACCAACTTATCCAGCATAGCGGGTGGAGAATACACTGGTTAGGTGATTACTTATTTGGAGCGCTTTACCATAACACTTATATTTGATGCTAAATTTCTCAAATATAATAATCCGGAGCTGACTCAACACAAGTTCAATATTAATTTAATTTTTATCAATTATGTAATTGTTTATTTTGTCTAATATATAATACCGGTTGTTTAATAGTATGGAAGACCGTTGTACCAGCGGACAAAATATCCAATATTGGTTAAAAACATTAGAAGATCAAATACTATTATCAATCTGTATTTAAATGAAACAATCCAGGCACTAGGTAAAAATAAAGATGGTATTTTTTTATTTAATATCAGATTGGCCTGGTGGACCTTACATGATTAATGTAGGTTACATTTATTTTTTTTAACAATTGATTATGGCGGGGGTATAGTCTCATACAAAAGACACTCCTAACTATATACAACATTATAAATTAAAAAAATAATAATTCTTAATAAGAAAGAAAAGTAAAGTTGATAACAAAAACGACATTCGTAGACCTAACGAAACAAACAATTGCCCTCGAATGGGAAAAAAGAAGTTAATTTAAAAAAAAGACGAAGAGATAAAATAGAACTAATGGCAATAACAGAATTGATAAATATAGAATTTATAACAGGATTTCCTGCAGCAACCTGGGCTCCAGTCTTCGGGTTGTAGTTGGGTTTCTCAAGTTATAAGTCACTGTTCCTCTAACTGTCGGTAACTGGAAGTGAAACTTCATGAACCTTTTTTTCTTTTTTTATGTAATCCTCTATTGACTCCATTTGTAATTTCCGATGCAATTAGCTATTTCTCACAAACCAAATAGTGTTCACTGCAATTCTTAGAACTTTATTTTGAAAATATTGTATTTTTTTCCATTTCGTAAAGAATACTTCTCCCCAGACTTCACATTCATACATCTGCAGTAGTCATATAAAAATGGTAAATACCAAAATGAAAACTTTAATAGTGTTATTTATAGTTTTTTTTGTTTTTTTTTAACCAGAACATGGAGTAATTAAACATAACTTAATACTAACAAAATTCTATAGATTCCTTTAAAAATCTTTGAGATCACGCCTAAAAATCCATTTTTTTTTAGCATGTCTAACTAGTCCAAAATCACACTGATTTTTTTTAACTCTGATTTTTATTATTGAAATGTTTAAAAAATTGTCCATTGGTACAATATCCCTGGTGAACCAAAGGACGATGACCTTTATACCAACAGATGCAATTCTCATAATTTTAATACAGAAGGTAACATTAGTCTGGGAGGAAGGAATATAATCGAGAGAGTAAGCTAGCTGGAAAAGTGAAGCCAAAAAGGTGGACCCAGGAACGTGGTACATTCTTATTAACCTCAACTTAAATCTAGCCTCCGTAGGTGTTGCCTTTTTGGCATCGTTTTTGCTTCGAAGGAGAGAAGGTTTATGCCAACCACAATTTCTTTGTACTTATTTCTATCGGATGGCGTAGCTTGCAAATAATGTTTTTTACAATTTCATATTGCATGAATTTTGTTGGTGCATCAATTTGCCGTTTGATAAACGGGAGTGAATTTTTGATACATTCATTAATGTTTAAATTATGATTCATTTATATTTATACTCTTTTAATAGTTACTCAGATTAGCTAATTGACACTACATAAATTTATTACATTGAATAATAGTATTTAAGTAATTATTTTATAGTTACAGTTTACTTTTAAGTGTCTATTTCATTATCAGCCAGTTAAAACACAGATGTTTGGTCTCTTCAGTATACATTTTTTTCTTTATAAATCATTTGAATTCCTACTTAAAGTATATATTTTAATTTTATAATTATTAACTCCTTTTTTGTAATATATATTATTATTAACGTTTGTTTCCTTTCCTCTGTTGCAGGTTGGGGTCTGGAGGAGGTGACCTGAACCTCCTCCTCAGCCGTAGCCGGTTAGGCCCCACAGACTACCCACCATACCGTCTCAACCCATACATGGAACTCTATTCATCCCTCCACCATACCAGCCCGACGACGTCCCTGCATGGTGAGTAATTATCATATATCTTACATTAGATACATAGAAGTTACTTAGAACTTAAGAAAAATAAAATAAGATGAACGTACCAGTAGTGAATGATCCAGAAATGTACTTTTCAGATTAGTGATAGATCTAGGAAGCCTTGGATGAAAGTATATTCCGAGTCAGTTGGAGGGTCTCCCACAACTATTAATTCGTCTGTAATCAATAAGTGTTATTTTACTTTTCTATGGTGCCTTTCTGTGCCTCCTTGGATCCGCCCTTGTTTAGCCGGATCCATACGTTTGCCGCAAATCCCAAATATCTACGAATGTTTAGTAAAGAAAAGAACACATGCTTGTGTTCCAGAGAAGCAAACAAGGTAGAGGTTGATCTTGTGTCGACCAATACCTTTGTTTTAATTTTTTTTTGTTTCATATTTACAATGCAAATGTATACATATACACACACAACCGACCATTATTATTGCTTAGAACCCTCTATTAAAATTAAGGCCAACTTGAACCATCCAATCTAAATAACCCATCCATACAATTGCGTATGAGTGATTTGTTACAGTTGGGCAAATATGTGGCAGCACGTTTCCTCAAATGAAGCTAAGTGACTAGCTGCACTATCTAGTATCAGTTTTTAGAACTAACATAATGTACCCCATAGGTACTGCACTATCTCTACTAAAGCTGGTTTAGCTTCTAAGTTAAAATAGAGCTATATTTTATTTTTATAACATTGAAAAATAATTACATTCTAACCTAATCTACATCTCTTTACATTTTTTTTTAATAGATGGTTTTTTATTGCATACATATAAAATGTACAATATTTACCATATTGTTTTGGGATACCTCATTATACAATACAATTTTCTTGATACTAATTACATTTTACATAATTAATCTATTTTACATTTTTATAATTTGATAAAAAAACAAAACAAGAACATTATTGGATTAAAACAAAATACCTAACATTGAATAGAATAAAATATATATCATAGAGTAACATGAAATACATATCACTGATTTATGTTTACATTAATAATTTTTTCTTCTTTTGTGTTTAAATCTATGGGTTGTAGTTTTAGCATAATTTCCTATTTCTGTGATTTGAGGGTTTAATGAGTTGGGGTAAGATTGGAAGAAATTATCTGTCGGTTTATGTATGTAGTCCTTCTCCATTTCTTTATTTAATTTAGAGTGCATTTTTGATCCTATAGTATAGATGGATAGTTACTAACAATTCTGAGGCATTTGTTTTTAAATACTTGTATTATTATTATTTTTTTTTTTTTTTTATGTTATCATTCAATTTTTATTTTAGTTCAGTTCAAGGACAAATCTCTGAGCAGAGGTTTGAACTATAAGTTTCTTACAAAAATTTCAACTTTAGAGACATTTTTAAACAGTACTTTAAAGTAATTTACTTAATCAAACCTTGATATTGAAGTTACAAAATTTAATTAAAAAATTACAACAAAAATAGTAATGTTCAGGGAGTTATTCTATAAACAATCAAAAATTATAATGTTTATCTGTATCAAAAATAAAGAAATCAAAAACTATTTTACTGTCTAAATTATTTCTACTAAATTAATTGTTTAGTCAGTAGTTATTTATCCTGTTAATAGTCACTCGATCAATTAATCAACATTACATAAATTAAAATATTGAATTATAATTTTTTTTAAATTAGTTTATTATTTAACATGTACTAAGCCCACAATGCTTTGATGCAATGGGTAAGTGTATCAAAAGCTGATTTTAAAAATGTCTTTTCCATTTTATATAAAATATTTATCAAGAAAAAATAACTTTTCATTAAATTACAAATTTAAAAGTTTTTTTAATAATTAATAATTATAACCAGATTTTATTTTTTACTTTATTATATCAAAAATAAGTGGTTTTCTCTTAAAATAGCCATTTTTATAATATATTGTTATTGAAACAAATATATTTTTGTAGAAAAATAAAAATTAAAGAATATCATATACTGAGTGCTATTAAAATAGTTTTGCATATTTCTTTCTCAAATTTATTTAACTAGGTTTTTTTTTTTTTTTTTGTGAGTAATATTCTATCTCGTAATCCTATCTATCTCAGAACATCATAAAATGTTTTGTAAAAATAAAAATTCATTTTTCATGACAATGAAATTCCCGCACTCTGATACACATATATATTTATACATTTTGGAATATATGTATTTATACATCACGGTATAGTTAAATCTCTAAGTGTTGTTACTTCAGTTTTTTTTTTTTTTTTTATTCTCGAGATATGTATTATATGCCTCAGGAAATGAGACAATAGCTTAGTACAAGAAGGATATGGTGGAGTGATGTGGGTCCATTGTTGCTACCAGATATCTACTCTTTGTTCATAACATGAATGAGCCCTTAATGAAGGAACTCAAGTTTATTGTAATTTCAGCTACAGAAGTATTATTTTTGTAATTTTATATAATAATAATAGTAATTTTTACTATTTAGAAAGGTTTTTTTTTTTTTTAAGGCCTTAAAACTCAATAAATCTACCATATTTTTTCATAAATGTTTGTTTCGTTCTTGTTTAATAACTCGAAAAATATGTTCGTCATCTTGAATCATGCATGGGCTGGAATAACGTGTTTCAATATCCAATATGAAAAATTATAACATACAACATTATTCTAGTTTATGATTCAGTTATAGCTGATTAATAATTATCTGAGTGTTATTAAAATTATTCTGCTTATTCAAGATTCATTGAGTAACATTTAAAAAAAAAATCCTTATGCTTAAAAGTTTAACATGAGGAATATTGCAATATTTTCAATATTAGATTTATTGAGTTTTTTTTATTATAATTATTATTCCATTTATTTTCCTTACTACTTTCCTTATTAAGAAATGTATTATAATTTATTCTTTTATTTTTTCTCTTACAGGGTTAGGCCTGTCTGGAGAATACCTCGCACCAAGAGGTTGTACCTTGACGGATCTTCAACAGCCACCTTCCACTCTAACCAGTTCTGAACTACCGTTTCCACTCGATAGTAAGATTTTAAAACAATATAATTACAGAAATTATTAATTTTTTATTTTTTTCATTTAATTAATAACTTTTAACTCACTAATTAGGCAGTCGATTGGCCAGCCCTCGCCCACCTCGCCAGTCGAGAAAAAGAGCTCTTTCAGCTTCACCCTACTCTGATCTAGATCTCAACTCAATGATAAGGTTTTCACCAAACTCGCTTGTCTCAATCGTCAATGCTTCTAGAAGTTCGAGTGCAGCAAGTGGTTCTTATGGCCATCTTTCGGCAGGTAAGCTTCATATATTATGAATTAATTTTAAATGAAGTTAGAAATATTTCTTTCAATTCAGTTCAGAATAAATATTTGAATTTTAAAATATGTTATATTTGTCAAGATCAGTAACTTTTCAGTCAATGTTTCTCAAATAGAATTATACGTATGGAACAATGTGAAATAATAAGCTAAAATTATTTCAGGTACCCTGAGCCCAGCGTTAAGCATGCACCATCCTGGTATGGGTCCTCACCTTCAACAAATACAGGCCCATTTCCTCAGGTCTAACGGTTTGCTTCCACCGCTGACTCCTCAACCTCCAGGCACTTTCCAGCCATTGCAGCCTGAAGCAACAAAAGCTGAGGTAAATTTTGAATTTTTAAAAAGTATTCAAACTAGAATCTATTAAGCTACTTCTTTTAGATAGTCACAGTGGCATCAATGTGAGATTAATTACCTACTGAACGTTGCATGCTATGGTATTCTATTTGATTGCTCTTGTTGATATATTGATATCTCACATCTGAATATCTATCTATCTTACACCAAATCTATTTTCTTATAATACCATTTACCAACTCTCATTTAAGGACACTTCCTGTACTCATAAAAAAAAAATCTATGCAGAATATAACATGGCTTTACCTGAAGCAACTCTTGAAAACTCATGTTTATAGATCTTTCAGATGCTTTATTTGTAAGAAGCTCAATGCGAGCAATATACAACATTATACTACAAAGCAATCAGTTGTTCATTGAATTGTTAAAGTGTGTTTAAAGAAACTATATTTCTTTAAAAGTTAGTTTTATTCTTATTTTGATTCTAAGGCATACTTCTTGTCCGGCATTAATAAAAAAAAATCATTTTTACTTATTCCTTTTTTCTTTTAATTAATGTTACTTCATTATTTAATGTTTTAATATGATTCCAGGAGAAGATTGAAGTAAAAGTAACAAACAATGAAGCTGAAGGAACTAACAAAAAGTCTTCAAAGGCAGAGAGAACGATGACTGAAGAAGAAAGTAGGCTTATGAAGTCTGAACCAGGAGATTTTGTTGCGACTGACTGCCATTGGAAGCATTGTGGTCTACAATTTCCAACTCAAAGGAATCTTGTAAATGTATGTCTGAACTATAAAATAATAAGAAAATGTATATTTAATTATTAAATAGTAATAGGGTGGGTTATAAAATTGTGTTTCAAATTGTTTCAGCATATAAACAACGATCATATAAATGCAAATAAGAAGTCATTTGTTTGTCAATGGGAGGATTGCTCAAGAGATGAAAAGCCGTTTAAGGCCCAATACATGCTTGTTGTGCATATGAGGAGGCACACTGGAGAAAAGCCTCACAAGTGTACCGTAAGTTGTTTCCTCTAGGTTTTTTTGATAAAAAATATCAAATTTTTTTTTTTTTTGTAATATTAAATTTTCTCTTTTATACAGTTTGAAGGCTGTCGAAAAGCATACTCTAGATTGGAAAATTTGAAAACTCACTTACGGTCTCATACGGGAGAAAAACCATACACATGTGAATACCCAGGGTGCAGCAAGGCTTTCAGCAATGCTTCTGATAGGGCAAAGCATCAAAACAGAACACATTCGAATGAGGTTAGTTGAATAAAGTAATATTTCCTTAAGGAATAGCTCCGAAAATATATATAATTATCTCACACCATATGGCAACATATATCATTCGGTTCTGATCATTTTCTCATTATTACTTGAAAATATTTTAAATAAAATAAAATATTTTTTTCAAAATGGTTACTTATTAAAAAAAGTATTGTGGAAATTGCTGCTGGTTAATAATATACACAAAAATTAAAAATATGGAAGGGCTCTTAAAAATTGTGTACATAACTTCTTACAAAATTAATGAAATATAGATAGCTAGTATTATTAAATATAAATAAATATTATAGAAATGTACATTACTAATAATAATGAAGGAATGGAAATATTAATTAATAAAGAAAGTAATAATAATAAATGCTTAATAGAGTCCAGAATAGAATAAATAATTGTAGGAATGTTGAGAAGAATGATAAAAATTCAGAAGGAATAGGAACTTCGGAAATATACAGGTGTCTATCACAATATAAAGCAAAGTGATAAATCATCAATGTACTATTAATTAATTAGTTTTTATTTATAAGTCACAAATGATTAGAAATTGCCTGGTTATTTAGAGGCAATCCATTAATAATTCACCAATATGTTTATGAAGATACGCAGTAACATTCCCTCACTTAAAAAGGAAGGGTTCATTTTGTAGTAATTTTTTTAATTAAATTATTTTTACTTTAAAAAAAAAAACAACTAACTCTGTAACCTCTACAACCCATGAAGGGTCAGGACTGCAATACTTTGTAAGCAAGTACTGTTACTAGACCAACGATTATGCCAGAAGGTGATTTTGTTACCCACTTTATGAGGCTATCCAGACTCCGGAGGGCTGCCAAACCCATAGGACTGACTCACGGCCACAGTCAAACCGAAAATAATTATCTGCCACTGCCGGATTTGAACCCGGGTTTTTGAAGTTAGTAGCACAGTGCCTTACTACTGAGCTACCTGTTCCCACCAAAAAATTATTTATTAAAATCATAACAAATTTAAAGTAAAATTTATATTTTAAATTTGAGTACTATTTCTTAACTATAAATATTATAATCTCATAAATCATGTTTAACTTTTAACGGTGTGATAAACAAAGTTGTACATAAATTATTTGTTTCAAGCTACATTTGGAACATATTGACTCAAGTAAGTAAACATTATACAATTTTTAACTGATATGGAAGAATTGTAATAATATTAGTTGACCAAATATAATAATTTACAGATGATATTGTTTATATAGTATGAGAAGGTTTCAAATAGTTTTAATGTGGCTTAGTCTAAATCTAGCTAAAATGATTAATTTTTTTTAATTTAATTTCAGAAACCGTATGTTTGCAAAGCACCTGGTTGTACCAAGAGGTATACTGACCCAAGCTCTCTGAGGAAGCATGTCAAGACTGTTCATGGTCCCGAATTCTTTGCCAATAAGAAACACAAAGGGATTGGAGGGAGTGGAGACGGAGGGTCAGAAGATGGTGGAGGCGGAGTCTCTCCTTCTAGGAGTGATGAACCACTCAGTACGAAGACTGCAAGCGTTTCCAGTCCAAGTATCAAATCAGAGGTGAGTGTCCTCTTTCATAATTTAATTTTCTAATTGAAAATAAACATTCTTGTATAATTTTTTTTCTATCATGTAATAATATTACTATTATTACAAAGAAATTTAACTGATTTAATTTATACCTACTTAGAAAAATGTTAAGTTTCACTTATTTTCAATAATTAAAAAATAATTTTCTTTTTTAGGAAACCAATTCACCAGGTCATCAAGGGAGCCCTCTTTCAGTTGTACCCAACTCTTATGCTTTCTGCGATGATCCAATCAGTGATAGCAATATTAGTGCAGGCAACCAACAAGGCTTGGATGAAAACTGGGCTGAGGATGCACAAGACATGGATGTACGTTCCATTATATATTTTTCTTATTATCATTATTTCTAATATAAAAAAAATCACATATTTAAATCTTAATTCAACAAACCTCAGTAGTGAGTTAGTTTAGTCGGACTATGAATTTTATTAGAAAAACAATCAGATTAGAAAAACAGATAAGTTGGAATCTTTTAAAACCTAATTGTTCTTGTGAATTGAAATTGTTCTATTCCAATGTAAATTTATCTAATGGGAAGGGAAAATAGCCATTAGTATCATACAGTGTCATAAACTCATTAATTTCAACACTAAGCTAATAATCACATAGTTTTTGTGGTTTTGTTTAGAAAAAGTGCATTTTCTTATCTATTGGATATAAGATACTTTGTTAATAACTTTATTACCAATATTATGTTTTAACTTCTCTATATTAAATAATTTATTTTTATTAATTATTTCAATTCATTAGTAGTACTAAATAATCAGTCCTTGGCATTTAATGTCAAGGGTGTTTGAAATAAAAGAACTTTGAACTAAATAAATGTTCTCTCTTGCAGCTTTACGATCTTCCCGCTGCCTTACAAGCTGTAGTCGGGCTTGCACCTCCTCCTCAGGTTGCCAGGCACAATAACCTCAGGGCTAAACTGCATAGCAAACCATCCCCAGCGCTTCCTCCTCTTCCTGCGATGCATGGTAAATTAATTTTTCTGTACTTTTTAAAATTTGAGTACAGTTAATAAAATTGTATACTATTAATGTTGTGTTTTTCATTAATGTAGGAAACAGGAGGATTATTGGTGGTCTGACGGATATTAACAAGAGGATAACAGACTTGAAAATGGGAGGAGGCATCAACACTGAAATAAGAAGAGATTCTAATTCGACCGTCAGTACCTATTACGGAAGCATGAAGAGTGATATTGAATCGAGCCGAAGGAGTAGTCAGGTACAATAATAAAATTTAATTATAAAAATTAAAATTATTTGTTCATAGGTATATTATATATTTTTTTAAGTGGATTACATAAATTAAAACACAAATATCTTATGATCCTTATCTCTCAACTTTGTTTATTTTACTGTGATGTTTTAGCCCTCAGCCAATCCAAGGAGACACCTAAAATATTCACATTATTTTGTACATTATATTTCTACTAACATACCAAGTCTATTTATTATCTTTAAAAATAAATATATTTATTAATTAATATCACACTGTATCTTTTAAAATTTTTCTACAAATATTTATATTATTATTGCATGAATAAGCACCCAGGACCTTAAATTACCATGAGGCAGGTTCTCGAAAAAAGAGAAAGAACAGTCCGCGTGCTTTGTTGACTTTACAAAAGCCTTTGATTGAGTAAAGAAGGTGGATATCTTAGAGGCCTTAAGAGAAAAAGGAATAGATCAAGGTCATATCCTGGCAGTTGAAATTTTGTACAAGAAAAACAAGGTAAGATTTGCTGACAGTACTTACCAAGAAATTGAAACCATGATAGGAATCAAGCAGGGTTGCAGTCTCAGTCTTCTCTTGTTCATTTTAGTTATGGACTCAGCTATTCAGGAGGGGGAGGGCTAAGGAGAAAATGAGGAAGTTCCACCTAGGTTATGCTAAGACCAGTGAGCCTTTCACTACTTGCATTCGCTGATGGCATTGTAATTTTCTCAAAGGATGACAGAAACCTTCAGTACGTCAACAGATTAATAGAAGAATTGCTGAAGATCAATATGGTCATAAACACTACGAAAACGAAAGTAATGAGAGTTGGGAAGAAACCAAGGAGAATTATGCATTTCATCAGGGTTGAAGACAAGGTTCTCAAACAGGTGGAAAACTTTAAATACCTGGGATTGCACCTTAATAAAATCAGCTTCATTGATTTGGAGGTGACGCAGTGAATTGCCGTAGTGGGAAGGATGTTGAAGCAGTTCTCTTAAACAGTGAAAGGTCGAACAGAAAATAAAAGTGGCCGTATTCAGGTCAACATTTCTCCCCATTCTGATGTTCTCTTTAGAATTGTGCATGGCAACCAAAAATCTTTAAACCAGAATGCAAGCGTCAAAAATGAAATTTCCCGAATGATCAAACAAGAAGAAATTGAGTACATACCAAGTACTGGCCAATGAAATAATTAATGAAAATTGCCTGAGATGGTTTGGACACCATCTGAGAATGGTGCCAAGCCAAAAAATTGCTAATGAAGCCTATTGTGCCAAAGTAGAGTGTAAGCAAGAAAAAGGCCAACTGAGAATGAAGTAAAAAGATGACCTTCCAAAGAAAAGGACTTCAATGGAATGATAAAAGGCGACTTTTGGAAGACCGACAGAGCTGGAGAGGGCTTTATAGACTTCGCCCTCACACTGGTTAAGCTGTCCATAGAGGATTCAATATGATGATTGCATCAATTGAAAATTTTTAACAATTTTCTTGTATAAACAATACACACTGTTACCACAAAACCTACCTTCATCAGATTAGAACTCTCTTATCAAAAAATTATAGTGCTTAAATTCTAAATAGTACAAATATATTGTTATGTATAGAGTGAATTTTAAGTAAATAATATGAATATTTAAAGTGTCTCCTTTAATGGCCTGGGGCCATAAAACTTCAGAGAAAAATAAACAAAGTTGAGAGATAAGGATCATGAGATATTTATGTTTTCATTAAAAATATTTTTAATATATCTTTTTTATTATTATTTATTTATATCTATAATTAATTAAAAAATCTTTATCTTTAATGTAGGTGTCTCATAGACCTAGCAATGGATCTTTGTACGATCCCATATCAGTCGGTTCCTCAAGGAGATCAAGTCAACTGAGCACTAATCTTGTTGTGCAGGTAATTACAATGATTTATATCCATATATAATCATAATTAAATTTAAACTACAGTAATATATATATTCATTATCATAATATACCAGTATGCTAATTATTGAAAATAATTTCTAGCACCAAAACCCTGTTTGGGATGATAACGGCGAATCAAGAAGAATGTCAGAACCGTGCCAGGGTACAAATGTGACATCACCACCACCGAGACCGAGGTCAACGCTTCCTGCAATGAATCCTCTTCCAGAGCCGAATCATCCTAATCAAGAAGTTGTTCTTGACGAAGTCGGAGAGGGAGAACTCATAGAAAGCAAACTGGTCCTACCCGACGACATGGTCATGTACTTGAATCAGGTACTTAAAACTATTTCATGATTAAAATTATATTAACTAAAAATAATATTATTATAGTTCTTTTCAAGAATCCATTTACACCCTTTATCCACTTCTTTATCATACCTGAACGTTTCAGGCTTCTCTACCCATTATCCAGTTCTACAAATAAAGATGTTTATAATCAACAGTTTTACAATTAACTTACAGTTACAAGCAACAAAGTTTATATTGCACCTTTATCAAAAAATTTTAAACATTTTCACACAAGAATTCAATATTTAAATATATATAATTTCACTTCACTAATTTATAATTTATACATCTCAATATTTTCTTGAGATTAAGCCAAAATTTCTTGTGCCCTCAAATTAATAATATGGTAAGGGGAAAAAAATAAGAGCAGTAACTTAGAAATTTTGGCTTTATCACAAGAAACATTTAAGATGTGTAAATAGTTTATAAATTAGTGAAGTGAAAGTATATGTATTTAAATTTGGAATTTTTGTATGTAAATAATTTTTGATAAAGGTGTAATATAAACTTTGTTGATTGTAACTGTATGTTTAATTGTAAAACTGTTGATTATAAATATCTTTATTTCTAGAACTTGATTATGGGCAGAGGAGCCCAAAACATTGTTTGGATGATATAAAGAATAAAGAAGTGAATAAATGATATAAATGGATTTTCTGAAAAGAAATATAATAAAGTTTTAACAAATAATAACCCTTCAGAACTTAGTTGTAGGATTATAACTCATAAGTTATATTTAAAAATAACATTTTTT
>NW_027104903.1:201423-205057 GCF_000696795.3 Halyomorpha halys | reverse complement strand
AAAAGAAATATAATAAAGTTTTAACAAATAATAACCCTTCAGAACTTAGTTGTAGGATTATAACTCATAAGTTATATTTAAAAATAACATTTTTTTTTATCTATACCTATTTGTTTTATAACAACTATATCTTTAAAATATTTATTTGTCGGTCACTTGTTAAAATTTTTTTTCACGATTTCTATTTGAAATTTTGTCATTTTTCTTTCTTTTAAAATCATAGATTTCAGTTCCTTCAAAAGAACAAAATATGACATAACTTCAAATAGAAAATAAATAGTTTTAAGAAATAATTGTAAAAAACAAATTATGAAAGGAAAAAAAAGCACTCAACTGTGATGATAAAAGAGAAAATACTTGAAGATAGATGGATGATAAAAAAGTAAATGGTTTGAAGTATGAAGGCTGCTAACTAGCTGAGAAAGAAAAAAAAATCAAAAAGTGCCATAAATTGGTGCCTTTGGAAAAGAAAATTACTTGATAAATTAAAATTTTTAGTCCTTCCATTTTCTTTCAGTATATAATTTTACTTAAAAAATTTGTCCATATGTGTGTTCCAAAAATTTAAATATTTTTTCTATCCTTGAATTTCAGGTCGCAGAGACAAGTAATCATTCGGGAGGTGGACACCAGGAAGGTGGACCTGGCTCACCGAGATTACCCAACGGCAGGATGACACCTCGGGTCAACGAAAGGCTTACCCCTAGGTCGTGCCAGCTGAGCCCTAGTGTTCAGCAGCCATGCCAGCAGCAGCAGTTCAATGCTGTCCCGCCTCAGCAGAGGGTTCCTCAGGTAAATATTTTATTTATAATTACAAGATATTCTTTCTTTGTTACTTATTTCAATAACTTGTTTCATTTCATTATTTCTGTTAATAAAAAAAAATAAAATAAGAATTTTTACATTTTTATACACTCAGATGAAGCTTTGGCTCCTCGCTGTTTTCATAATAGTGAAAGTATTTCTTTTTCATTTTTCAAAGTTTAAAAAAAAATAAATAAATAACCCAGTATCATACATCTAAAATGAGTTTGCTTGTAGGAAAAGGAACCTCACACACCCTCCTCCTCTCCTCTCCATAACAAACCCCTCCTACCGGAAACGAAACATTTTTATTAATAAACGTTTTTCTCATTTGTTTTTATTATTAAAATTTTCCTTCACTTTTTTTTCAATTTTCATTTTACAACGTCCAAGAAAGGAAGGCAATTTCACTGAGTGGAGAGAAGACAGAAGAATGGGGACTGGCCAAAGAACTTCTATCACCATGCATCCTTCCCCCTCCCTTACCTACATGCAAACTTATCTTAGATGTAGTATATCTAACATAAAATTTGGCCTTTTTTCATTTTTAAAACATCTGTACAAAACAATTAATTAGTTTTTCAAAATTTTACATGTTTCCTAATATATCTCGTTATGTTCAAGAGCTATATAATTATTTCTGAATTAGCAATTTAAGGAGTTGCAAGATTTTACGAACCAACCTATCTCCTTACTATTACCATTACTTATTAGTTAACCAATATAACTAAAGGGAACTAGAAATTGCAATGCTTTGCACTATAAAATAGCATGATCTATTTACATAATTAAAATTTATAAATTAGCGTAAATATTTTATTTTTTAAAATCTAGAACATTTCCTAACAAACTTGGAATTTAATGACTTTCTTTCCCTTAAGGTTCCTCCTCAAACGATCAGCGAAGGTCAGCAGAACTACCTGGTCCTTGAACCTGCCTGTTACCAACCCTTATCAAGCCCTGCAGCAGGAGCAACGGCTCCGGCTCAGCACAACCTACCGCAAGGGAACTTGGGAGGTGCAAGGCAGTGCACATGTCCTGGTCAGCAACATATCTGCCAGCAGTTCCAGGCGAACAATGTTCCTTATTACCAAGATCCGAAGGAAGAACTTTCTGCCACTCAGGTCCGACAGACGGCATATCAGAGGACGTTAGAATACGTTGAGCAGTGCCAGAACTGGGCCAACTCGTCAACCCAGTCTACATGTAACATGGTCGTTAATGACATGACATCATCTTTAAATTCCTTTATGGAAGAAAATCGATACTTTCAAATGATACAGTGAAGAAAGAATATTTTCATCTTCCTTTGAGATAGAAAATTGTTTTCCTGTAAAAAAATTTAAGAAGATTGATTTTATAATTATAATTATCTAGTTGTAACTCTCTAAGGTTTTTGTAAATGTGCCATAATTTAAGAAGACAGTTATTATACATTAAAATTTGTTGTTGAGAGCATCTACATTGCTCTAAAAAAAAAAAAAAAAAAAAAAAAATTAAAATAAAGGCACACTGTTTATGTTATAATATTTATTTAAAAGAATAATTTGTGCTATTTTGTAACAAAAACATACAAAATCAAGTTAAAACATTTATGGAGCAATGATGAATCAAGAATTTCGACCATATTCAATAGCTTTGAACCAATCATATTCAAACTTTTTCAATAAAGAAAATTTTTACAAAACAATTAAACATATAAAAAATATTATCATTTCATTTTATTTTCTTGTGCTTTGACAAAAATTTATAAATTGAATAAAATGATTATCATTAAAAAAATCAAGTATAATTTTACAAAATAGCTAACTAATTACAAATGAGGAAAAAGTTATTTATAACAATTTTTTATACTTTTTGAAATGATGATGAAAATTCTTGATTTAATTTTAGAAATAAAATTTAACAAATATTACTAATTCAATTATTTTTGTCAACTTTTTAAAATTTGTTTTCAAGGATTTCATGAAATGTTGTTGATTCAAAGCAATAATTTATATTACATTAACCCTCAGTGAGAGAGGATTATCAAAAGAACCCATAATGATATTTATGTGTCCTATTTTTTTGTGTCTTCACTTGTTTATTTTTTTTTTCTTTAGGTTGGGTAATCCTTTTCCATATTAAATGAATAAATACATACAGTAATAAATACATAATGTGGAATGCATAATTTGACATAAAAAGTAGACAAATAATTGTAATATGATCCGACAGACCCAGCTGACGCATTATAGGCTAACCATCAAATTCCAATTAACTTTTTAAACAATAAATTTAACTTTCAAACAAAATTTTTTTTTTATTTATTAATTTTTTATTTTTTTTAGGTTGGGTAATCCTTTTCCATATCAAATAAATAAATAAATACAGTAATAAATACATAATGTGGAATGCATGATTTGATATAAAAATTAGACAAATAATTGTAATATGATCTGACAGACCCAGCTGATGCATTATAGGTTAAAAATTAAATTCCAATTAACTTTTTAAACAATAAATTTAACTTTCAAACAATTTTTTTTTTTTGGCCAAGACTCTCATTGGTCCTATACTACCTAACCATGGTTGGGGGTCAAGGTTTTCATTTTATGGGACCGCCACACAATAAAAAAAGTTAACACTCCAGGCCGGATTCGAGCCAGCACCGCCAGCAGATCTCAAATTGGTTTGACTGGACCTAACCAACTGAGTTACAGACGGTCCAAAAAATAATATCTTCTTCTCTTATTTAAAAAAAAAAATATTCTTAATTCATCCTTGTTCCTCAAATGATGATTTTATTTTTCAGTCAGTAAAACTTTTTTTAAAAAAAGAAATTAAAATT
>NW_027104903.1:184027-200758 GCF_000696795.3 Halyomorpha halys | reverse complement strand
TTTTGTATTTTCATAATGAAATTGTACTTTATATACATAATTACATTTTAATGTAGCTTTACAGAGCCCATATTCTTTGTATTACCAAAAAATATTGTTCACATATTTTTAGTTTATGATCTCCAAGCAAGTTAAAAAAAAAGAGGACATGTAAAATATTTTAAGCTTAAATAAAAAAATAAAAATAAATCATTTCAAATTTGGGTAATTTATTTACATCACTATGAATGTAACTGCAGTGTTGAAATAAGATATAGCCACAAACTAACACTATTTATTTTATCCAAATAAAATAAAATATTCAATCTTTGGATTACTTCTGCTACGAAACAGAAACAGAACAAGTAACAGGACAGTAGGATCACACAGGAACTCAATTTTTCTGGTAAAATAAAAAGTTTAAATAATTAGAACCAGAAAAAATAAAAAATATAATATTATGTTATTCTATGCAGTTAATTCATAAATATTTACAATGATTTGTGTCTCCTAAAGTTAAAATGCTTTCATCTGAGTGAAATGGTACAAGTGAAACTCCTTTATATAGCAGATATTTATTTTATACATTGGTGGACAGTAAGGAATAATTAGTGGTAAACTATTCTTTAAAAAGATGAAAGAATCATTTCTAACCTCTATAATAAATTGGAAAGATTTTCATATTCAAATTTGTTTACAATCTTAATTTTTTTAATTTTCTGGTCATGAAAATGTTTTGTATCCTCACTTCCATAGCTACACAAATCAATGATTAGGCATCAATTGGTTAGGCATACATTCAGTTTACACTCTAATTTTTTTTTTATCCAATGTTTATCAGGAGGATGTTTATGATTTTGATATATTAACTTACTGCAGTAAGTTAAAAATTTTGAATTTATGATCTAAAAATGTTATTAAAAAATTATTTATAAACTATAAAAGTTGTTCAAACTTTTAAATTAATATGCCCCACCAAGGCCAGAAGAAACTCAGGCCAATCTCTAATTTTAGTCACTTCTTCAATATTGATAATCTTAATTGTTTTACTAAAGACTGCTCCACTCATTTTTAATGAATGTTTCTCAAACCACCTCAAAGTTTGGTGGTCAAGGCTACAGATGGCCTTGCTCCCTCACAGAGTTTAGTACCAGTTAAGAAGAAGATGAATGAAAGGGTGCCCTTGCTGCTAAGAATAATGAATACATGCAATATGGTGAGCTAATTTATACAAAGAGAGCTACAAAGATATTCAGGAAAAGAAGAGAAGAATAGTAAAGAAAAAGAAAAGGGCCTATGAAAAAATGAAGCTTCAAGAGTTTGAGCCTCTTCAAAATTCCAATGAGTGCAAAATGGTTTTCTAGAAGATTAGTAGAAAAAAAAATTTAATCCAAGGATATCAGCCTGCAAGAAGAAAGATGGTACACTGCTCACTTACAAGAACTTGTGTCTGTTGGGCAAGGCATTTTAGATCTTTCTTGAAATAGGAAGGAGAGGAATTGAATGAAAATGTAAAATGATATGCCCTAAATAGACATCTTGATGTGCCTTCAGATTTGAGGCAGCCACTTTGTATGGTAATTTCAAAAATAATAAGGTTCCGGGTCCTTATAGATAGCCTGCTGAACTATTAAAGTATGAAGCTGGGAAGATAAACTAGACCATGCATGAGTCCTCAATCCTAACCATTTGGATTGAGGAGAGAATTCGGTCACAGTAGGAGAAGCCTATTATAAGTCCTTCACAAAAGAAAGTGTCAAGGTAAGTTGTGTTAGATAAGATGGTTATGATTCCAATTAAAGATAAGAGGTACTCTATATCAGAAGGCCTAGACAATACTTGTTAATATAGGTTAGGTAGCTGGTTAAAAGTTAAGTGGACAGGATGAGTCTTACAGGTGTGAGCTGCATGTCCTGGAAGAATGGAAACTTGCTCTGCTGGGTAGGAAAGTGCAGTCACAATGGGGAATGCATGTCCTAACCAGTAGGATCCATAGGATCTTACAGGAAAGAAACTTTGATCCACAGGGTATGAGTCTGTAGTCATGAAGGGAAATGTAAGTCCTGAAAAATACGGCAGCAGGTCCTTACTATAGGAATAAAAGGTGTAGGACAGATGAGGTGACCATCAGGAATTTGCGTGAACTAAACCTCATCAGAAACGTCAAAAAATAGGTAGAGGTACTGCATCTAAATGTGTCTTATTGCTGTGTTCCAAGAAGAAAGACTAGAGAGGATTATTTATATTAAAAAGAGTGAAAAAAAACTTTAAGTGAATGCAGTTAAACTTCTTCTGAACTTTAGAATTAAAACGATGTGCCATAAATGTACAACGAAGGGAATTAAAAAGAAACGACCACCATAGACGTATATACAGCATGTTGAGAAATCATTCTTAAATTTGACGAACAGAAATAAACCTTTTAAGTTTTTATGTTAGTCGATGATTTCTTTTTCAACTGATTACATTCAGTGAATCGAGCAAATTTGACATCCACAGTAGTGATGGATTGATACAGCCCATGCATGGGCTTCTTGAACCTGCGTCACCACAACCTTAAGCATTATAATACATCAGAGTGGTCACTTTCATTTCCCGTAAGGACTACCATTTTCCGTTCAAAGCAGAAATTTCCAATTATTTCTTGGCAAAATCAAAGTTGCGGTCAAGAAAAACAGTAGTATAAAAAAATAAAAAGTAGGATTGCGGTCAAGAAAAACAATTAAAAAATAGTTTCCACTATTTATTAATAGTCAATGTTTGAACCCAAACAGCTGCAGATCTTCATCAGGACTAAAATATAAACATATAGAGTAGGTAAAACTAATGTAAGATTGTAAATAATACATATATAAATATGGAGGTATAGAAAGACATCCATATAAACTAATAAATAAATCGAAATAGTAAGTACATTAAAAATGAATATCAAAAAAGATGCAATAATTTCTATATAATTGAATTAAGTAGTGTCTTATTTAATGTTAAATACATTTTAAAGATATATTTAGCTTCCTTTTCCATTAAGAAAGAAAAGACACTCTATGTCTCAGGTGATTATTTATAACCTATTCCTGTTACCTTCTTCTTATTGACAATGAGGTCTGATACAGTCGTTCACATGTCCAAGTTATATATGTTATAATTTATCTTTCCATTTAACTGTTGCTCAAGAATTGTGATTTATAAAAAAATAGATGGATTTCGGCCAAAAACTTTTGAAAAAATATGGTTGGAGTGAAGGTAATTATTTTTATTTTTTATCTCAAGATGTAAACAATGAAGTGAAGATTGAAATTCATTGGATTGATAGAGTAATTTTAATTTTAATACCTTTGGACTGGCATGTCTTCTTCTGTGTTATTTCTGTGCCCTATATTGTTTTAATATGATCTTATATTTTAATTTTTGCAGTCCTTTCTCAAGACTTAAAAGCCTAGAAACTGACTGTAGATTCTGACAATACATTTATTAGACAAATGGACTAAGCTTCCAATCCATTTCAAAAGACTGATCTACACGACTGTTATAAGGCCTATCTTAACATACAGAGTTGAGCGTAACTAAACCATCAAATTCCTTCTATATCCAATCCTTACAAACCTAAGTTCTTCATGAAATCCTCAATGCTTCTTACTTTGTCACAAATAAAATCATTTATAAACACCTTAGTCTTCATATGTAACCAATCTTGCCCAAACCTGACATCAATCCTTCTATTCTAAATTCTGTTACCACCTAAATCTACTAGTTTTTAACCTTGCTTCCTCTTCTATTCCTGACTATTATTATTATTATTACACTGAGGGTCGGGAATCCCTTCCTCACTTCGAGCCAATTGGATCTTTTGTGAGTTACCCCTCTTTCCACTAGAGATCCCATATGAATCCTATGCTTCTTATGAAGTTCATTAATTCTTTTGGGTTTATTCTAGAAATGTCTTCAGGCTCCATTCTGTCCTGTCCCAGTATTCCTGACTATACTCCTAGGCTCCAAAAAAAAAATATAGTCTTGAGACCTTTTAATGAACAAATACTATTAGAATGCTACCAAAGTGTATTTTTTCTACAAGTCTGTATCATACCATTATAATATAACTAACATCATATTTACTTGATGTATTTTTATGTGAATACAGTTCTAAAATTTCAATATCTAAATAAAAAAATATATACATGTGGTGGGTCATTCTCCAAATTCGATGTTATTTAGGTACCAAACTCCTTAAACAGTTTAAATCGATTGTTTCCATTTTTAAATTTTTATTACCTTAAGAAATTGCTCTTTGACAACTCTTTGAATCGGCCACACATGCACACAGTAACATAGTTTTTATAATATTGATTTATAAAAAAAAAGTACGTGCCTATGGTGTCTACTTTTGAAGACTTTGAGAACACAAAATATGAAGCATGAATATAGTTTAATAATATTGGCCTAGTAGGTAATCAGTATAGCTTTGGGTCAGTTGAAAAATGCCAAACTTTATGGGAAATATTGATTTTAGAGGATACATTTTTTAGAGGTAATCAGTGTTATGGCGATTCGTGTGTTCGACTTAAAATTAAAATTATTATTTATACTAATGCTTGAAAGGATGGTGAACAATATAACAGTCATATTTTAGTGAGGTGTAGATAGTTGGCCGTAGATTAATGATTGGAGAAGTATGTCGGGGGTGCGGTCACCAAAGAACAACATAAATAAACAAAACTATATTTATTTATTTTATGCCGACATTTCGACCTGAGTTTCAGGTCTTCATCAGGGGGTTATGGCATAGAAGGTAGATCTGCAACTGAACGAAACGTCGGCATAAAATAAATAAATATGGTTTTGTTTATTTATGTTGTTCTTTGCTGACCACACCCCCCAACAAACTTCTCCAACCATTAGTCATATTTTAGATTTACTGCGAAAGAAGCTGGTGCCAATGACAATTTAAGTCAGAAACTCAGCTTTGTGACAGTGCTAGGGAATGAAAACTAGTATTAAATATTTTATAACTACATAGACATTGAATGAGGAGAAGATGGTTGGGGGTGCGGTCAATGAAAAACACAAATAAGTTCGATTAACTTATTTTAATAAATTATTTGAATTCATTAATTATTTGAACTTCAAGGAGAAGGAAATGTCGGTCTAAAGAAGGATAATAGCAGGGGAAAAAAAAACATTCTCATGCAAATAGTTTATCATTTTTATAAAGCCTTATAACTGAAATAGAATTGATATTGGAAAATGACCTGTATACATTTTTAATAAAGGTTTCTTTAAAGTTGACTTAGTATCTCAAAATTTTAAAATCTTCTTTGTATGACTTATTTACTAATTATATTTTCATTTTCTCAAGTATTGCAAAAAAAGATTTGTATTTTGGCTCATTTCATTTTCATGTATATTAAATTATGAGCACCTGTTCATTTTAATTATTTTACATAAAGCTTTTATATTTTTGTGGCCTTTTTTCAGATCAATTTCTCTCATGAATCTGTGTTATCATTCTAAACTTCAAGTTTATTTATTGATCAGTTTTTTTACCTTAGCCTAGCACTATTTAAAAAAAAAATTGTGAAAATATTAGGTTTGGTAGTAGCCTATTCTAAATAAAAACATGGTTTGCAGGAGTCATTGCATTATTACATTAACTCTTATAGTTTATTTTACTTTAAGGTGAAGGTCTTGGGAAAAATAGTGATGGAATCAAAGAAGCTATCAAGCCCAAACGTAAAACTAATAACCTTGGGTTAGGCTACAAGCTAGGGAGTGAATTCAAAGACAATTGGTGGGAGAACGTCTATGACAATGCTGCTTCAAACATCATTGTCAAAACTGATGAAGTGAGTATTAGTAATATGTATATAATTTCAATTTCTTATAGTTATTAGTACTTTTTAGTTGTACCATTGCCTGAAAAGCTGCAGGTGGTGATGTGATTGGCTGTCACTTCAACCCCGAAACATCCTGTATCCATTACCTCTTAAAAGGTTACTAGATGTTAACAGGTGTCAATAGTTGTTCTGATGAACCACTGTTTCCCAGGTTGTAAGAGCACCCAGATGTTCAGGCAAAATCTATTTCATATAATATTCCAATGTTCAATACATAGCAGTTTGTTTTAGTTTAATTCTGATTCTTTCAACATTCCTTGGACTATTTTTATCCACTTTTGAAGTACTATAATTTTATGTGATAAAATAAACTGTGGATGTTATCACTATTCCCTCAATATTATTACTTTTTTAACTCATTATTAATTACTGTGTCAGTTGTTATATCTCCTTAGTTAATTAAATTAACAAATCTTTTCAATAATAAATATTCTGATGTATCAGTTAACTACTCTTCATTATGTTAATTAATTAAATTTGTATTTATACTTTATCGTCCTTATTTTACTTAAGGTTTTGATAGTTTTTATACTTCCACCTTTACAAATATTTTATATCACTCATTTGTTTCTTCTATTTCTTTGTATCTTTTTATTTTTAGCTCTGATGAGCTACTGCGGATTGAAACACTGAAAATATTTAGTAAAACAACTATATGAAGTCAAAACATTTCCCCCAATGCGTTATTAACTTTTCAGTTCCAGAATTTAAAAATTTCAGGGTTCTGTGGAGGAATGAGTTCTGAAAAGGCGTTTTCAACAATTTTACCTTTAAGGAAGTTGTCCAAATTACTGAACAGATGGAAATCTGTTAGAGATAATTGAGGCTATGGTGGGTTTGGAAGGACATCCTAGACATAGGACCTCACAAAAACCAATAATTTTAAATATATATATTTTGGAAACAAATTTGATTTTGGCATGTGTACGAGAAAAGGCTCATATTTTTTCCTTGTAAGCAGTGGAACACATGTCTCATAATGCTTCAGCTGCTGCTGTTCATTGACTTCATGAGGTAACCGTAGATCTAAATTTTTTACTTTACCAATGGTCTTTGGATACACAAGGGAATAGTCCGTTCATTATAGCACCCTTACCCGAAAGCTGTGGAAATGTTTCTTGCAGTTTAGGCTACCAAAATTACTCAAAAAAACACATTTTTCCATGGTTATATTTGATGGCATACTAAATAATGCGTGATAAATTTGAATAATAGTAAATATTATCAAAAAATAGAGGATTAATAAGGGCTCATTATAATCTGTAAACAACAGTTAAAGTCCAATAATTCCACTTTGAATTTTTGAAATACTAAAAGTAGATTTTATATGAAATGATCCAATATGAGCATTGCTCTTAAGTGTTGTGCCAGACAAAAAAAAAAGTAGAAAAATGAAGGGAAATTCACTCTTGCTAAATATCATTTAGTTTGATATTGCTAAAAAAAAAAAAAAAAAAAGGATGGTTTTCAGACTGTGAGATAAAAATCCAAAAAATATTAATCTTTCGAATTAGTTTGCGGTTTTCGTATTATGACTGGAGAATATTGAAAGTCATAATTATCACCCCAAAAACATAAATGAGCAAATTTTCAGTACTTCTCCATAACATTCCAGATATACCTGTTTACTGATTACAAATACTACATTACAGATATAGGACTGGTCTATCATGAAGTATACTCAAAAAACATTGTAGCCTGTATTAACAATAATTTACAGATATTTTATTTAATTTATTTTGTATTACGTCTAGGATAAAGGGACTTGTTCTGTAACGAAATCAGAAAATTCGAAAGACACAACTCAAACAGAAATTTTGAAAAATAAATACAAAGGTTTTCAAAAAGTAAGTTGTTTTTCAGTGTAAAACGTTTTAATAATTTTAAGTTAGTAGCTCATAAATGTATTCATTTTAATTTTTAGGAGACTGAAATAAATTCTGATGAAGACAGTGACTGTGATAAAAAAGGTTTGCTCAATGATGATGAAATATTCAAAAAATGTGGTGGCCGAACTGTTCATAAGTAAGAATCTTTATTTAATCTATTAGATTATATACATTTGTCAATATATTTAATAATTTTTTTTTTTTGCAGAGGAGCAAGGCATGGCCTAACACTTTCAGGAAAATTGTCCCGAATAGAAAAACAAGAGAAACGTCTATTAGAAGAAATGATGGTCAATAATTTCAGAAAAGATACAAAAAAGAAAAAAATTAAGTGATAATTTTAAAATATATATTTATATTTATGTTTTCCTCAGAAATTTTATTTCCACTTAAACCTTTTAATTAACAAGATAAGATAAGGTGTTACTAGTTTCTTTAGGTTATCCTTTATCTTTGACTGGGACTATTTCTTATTGATTGATGTCTTACAAATATTTTGACATTATGTGATATTAAACATGAATTGGAGCACTCTCAAACTCTGGTCTCATGAATTTAAATATGTTCATGATTGCATTTTTGGTTTGAGAGTGGATAGTTTTCACTCTACCCAGTTTACTCGATATGGTAAACTTGAAAGAATTTCTTTTTTCAAAAGTTGTAGATGCAGGTAAAGGAAAGGAAAGTTTAGAAAAGGTAGTCCAGTCAACTGAGTAAGTTTGTTCCAACTTGGTGTCACATTAGGCGGTGCAGGTGCTGGCCGGAGCGATGCCCCTGGACCTCATCCTCAGGGAGGATGTCCTTAAATATGAAGTTAAGGGGCAGGGACTAGAAGGGCTGCCGGAGGAGCTCCGAGAGAGTATCGGTGAGACTCCGAACTTATGGAAGACAATACTGCGAGAGGACTCAATACAGAAGTGGAATAGACGGTGGGTAGCAAGCCAGAAGGGCGCTACTTTGAGAAAATTCTTCCCTACCGTCCTTTCTAGATTGAAGGCCAAATGGGTCCTCCCAGACTATTGGGTCTCACAGATCCTAACAGGACACAGGAGGGTTTCGGGGACAGCTGCAGAGCTTCGGAAAGAACATCGACCCCTGGTGCCCAACGTACGGAGTTCCTGAAACAGTAGAACACATAATAGATTGCTCTGCCATGGAAGGACACCAAACCAGGCTGTCGAGAAAGACCGGGATTTTGCCGAGTCGGACTTTCCCTGTTTGATAGAAGAGAATTATCCCTTCTTCAGGGAGTTCATTTACAGGTGAAAGGTGGTGGGCCCTACTCATTTCAATGGGATGGGAAGGGCTTGACCGCCCAACATCGGGGAGCCATCAGAAGATGAGTAAGCTGACCCAGACTGAGACCAGGAGGGCTGGACCACCCTGGTAACTGCAGGAGGCATCTAGACGGATGCAGTGGACAAGGTGCAGCTCCATCAGTAAGGCACTTAACCTAGCGCTGGGCTGCACCACAGTAAATTTAAAAAAAAATGAATACTTAATAAAAGAATAAAAAAAAAAAAATTGGTGATCTTTGGGAGCAGTGGCATGCGCAAACCCTAGCGCACTACCCCACTGTTCCCGCACCCCGTATGCCAGAAATGGCAAGGGAGGGGAATTAAAAAAAAAAAAGTTTGTTCCAACTATCTAGAACTATATGGAGCATGCGCAATATAGGATTTGGGAGGGAAAACATACTGACCATGCTCCCTACACTCAGAACTGATTGTTTTAACAGACCTAGTAGAGAGAAGAATAGGGGGTTGGCAGGGGAACTTTTGCTACTCAGCATCTCACCCCTCCCTTTACACACAGGCAAACTCATCTTGGTTCCACAACACATCTCGCTCTTTATCGAAAAAATTAAAATCTGTACCCCTACAACCCATGAAGGGTCAGGTAATCAGCACTTTGTGAGGAAGTACTGTCACTAGACCAACGGTTGTCCAAGGAGGTAATTTGGTCAGAATCACGCTCGACCACCAGATTTTTACCCAATTTATGAGGATAGGAGAGCTTCATAACCCACAGGGTTGACTCACGGCTACAGTGTAACAGAAAACGATTTGGAGCCAGGTCCTTGGAGTTAGTGGCATCATGCCTTACCATGATGCCACCGCACTCCCTCACCTCTTTATAAATTATTTTTAAAAAAATATATATAAATAAAATGTAAGAGAAAACAGTTTGTAATATTGCTTTATTTTACAGTTAAGGCACTTAACAAGTATAGTAAACTGTATTACAATAGTAATGTTAGTTCTAAAGTTATGCATTTATTAACATCTTATGACTTAATAACATCTTTTAACAAACAACATTAGTCATGTCATTATATATAAAAAGAAGTATAAAAAATATACATAACAAACCTTTTCATCATTTGAAAATAGTCTGATAACACTCATTCATAGAAAAAGGAATGTCAAACATTCATTTTGTTTAAATGCTTCAGATGGACCCATAAGTAAGACTCTGGAATGACCATTATAACAGATGACATAAACAAGATAACATATGCTCTAAACGCATAGACAATAAAATTTAAACTTTTTAAACTAAACACAATTTTTCATTAAATAAATTTTGAAACAAAGAAAATATCTCTAAAACCTTGTCATCTAATACTAATAATACAACATTTATAATATTGTTCCATGTAAAAGTAAAAATTAAAATTACACTTTTCAACTCACAATCGTTAAGACACAAATTTAAAAAAAATTTGTTTGAACTAACAAATAAATTTAAAGCTATTATTTAACAACCAAAGCATAAACAATGGAAGATTTTTTTTCTTTTAAGAAATAATAAAAACATACTAAAATAAAAATAAAAAAATCAGTGAACATTGTAAATTGGTAACTCATTAACAGTTCTGAGTTTTACCTGGGATATGGAAAAAAATATTAACGTTATAGTGGAATAAATAAATTTCCATATTTTTTTTTCCCTTGTTGAATAATTGCTCTTTGACTTAGTGAAAGAAAAGAAATAATATCTTGATCAAAAACATTGAATAACCAAATTGCCAGTGTTAAAAAAGGGATAGTCAACAGTAATTAAGGTGCTAAAATATAAGTTATGAGCTCTATAAATGTATTTTTTTCCCCGACAAAAATTGGTTTAACTCTCTATCAGGAATAAATACAATACATTCAGGCACATAAGGTATGATAACCAAATTTAGATGAATTCTTAATGAGTATAAAGAACTCAGGTGTCTTAAGATATAAAATTATTTTTTTAAATTTCACTAAGATAATAAATTGATATGACTATTATATACAAATTTATAAAAGCAGTATATGGAAAAAATGTTACTGCCTCGAATAATAGAACTACTGACCCTTATAAGAAAACAAACAATAATTTCCAAGCCCCGAATCTGATATAACTGAAATACATAAGAATTATGATAATAATAAGCATTACGCTATAAAAGTATATTAGGACTGTTTTCTTAGTAAATCTGTTTTTTTAAAGAAAAATAAGACTAAATAAAGCTCATAACTTTCTTGATCAAGCAATTTTTCTAAAATTATCTTAGAACTTGAATAACCAAGCCTCCGATACCTTTTTGACAGAAAACATAAATACATACAGACAAAAAATGTTTTGTATCAACTACTTCAAGAGCAAAATATTCAAAATGTAGATTTATTCACCATTTATATTTAAATAAAAATTATTTTTTCCATGTCTATATTTTAATATTATACAACCCAACATATATATAAAATCTAATCTTATACAGTATTAAGTATATATCACAATATGTAACTATGAAAAAAAAATGATATACCAATTTTAAAATTTTCTATTCACATTGTAATAAAAAGAATAACCTTAAGTCATGTTTTTAAAAAAACTATTAAAATTTTATTTAAGATATTAAACAAAAAAAATCTGGGCTGAACGATAATTAATATGGCAACATGCTTACTTTTCAACCAATGGTAAAATTATACACATTATATTTATTCTTGGAAATAAGCGTAAAAATACAATCAACATTTAAAATTCACTTTAAAATATATAAATATTAGCACATTATTAACGCAGTTAGTATAGTTATAAATTGGAAGCCCTCCTCGTCAATACTTTAATTATAACTAATGTTGGTCAATACTTTTTTTTTTTAAATAAATAATTTCCAATTATAACAATTAGATAATCAGAGTTTCTTTTAAATGTTTGACAAAAATCCAGCACTAAGATTTTCATGTATTAAAAATATTTATTTTTTTTTTCCTTTGAGTAATATGACTCTATACACAAGTAATTAATCAGTGATGTACATCCTGCTCCATTCTTAGGTACAAATGAAAATGTAATAAGATATACCATAAAAAAAATAAATTAAAATATAATTTGTTAAGTCATACCAAGCATGCTGTTAAAACTACAACATAAATAGTTAGTGTCGAACACACAATCCGATTGAACGGAGAATAACTCTCTACAAATTGACTTAGTAAAAATAATAATAGAATAGAAACAAACAGAAATACAATATTGTGAAATGGCAAGTAATGGTGACTTAAAATCTATTACTAATAAAACCAAATGGAACGCAGTCTCATTAGTTTCGCCTAAAATTATGTATTTAATTTCTTAATGTATTAAAAATAATACTTTTTCAAAGGTGTAAAAATATATTAAAAAAATCCACATAAAACAAATAAAATAATTAAAAGATTTGTGCCGTTAACTTAGTAATAAATATAAGATTGTCATTAAAGAAAACTTCAAAAGAATTAACACAATGATTTTTATGAAGACAATACAAAATAAATTAATTTATCGAACAAATGAATGTATATTTTTTATTATTTCAATCCTTTAGCATTGCGATTAGTTTTGAGGGTATAATAAAATGTAACTTATAATCAATCATTATTATGTAAGTATAAGGTTATTAAGTTACTTAATAAGGAATAATTTAAAATCTGAAACTAGTAGACAGCTGCAAGTTGAAAATAATAATAAAAAAAAAAAAATCATGTCTTTAATAAACAAAAAATATATCTACAATAAACAATATATTGAAATAACAAGAGAGTCATCTCTGTAGTCGGTAAATTTTGCTTCATCCTAGTCGATGAAAATTAAAAGACAGAAATCTGACTTGAAAAAAAAAACTTGATGGAGCATTTTAATTAAAATGTTTTTGCTCCTAGTCCTTTAGGTTAGGCTTCGGCTCCTGTAAGCGTCAGCAGCTTAAAAAGAAAGTAGTTTTTTATTTTATTTTTAAAATCTGAAATAAAACATTAATTGGTAATGTTCAAAGGGCAGGTTCGACATAGTTGGCAGGAAGCATTCCAACCTGCCCGGTCCTTTGAACAATTCCTGTCATCCAACCAGCATCGACGGACACACAATCTACGATCAAGTCACCATCTAAGAATGAAACTTCGTCACCATCCTGGGCTTCATAATCATACATTGCTCTGTATACCCTCTGGAACATAAGTCAGAAACAATATATTATTTTTATCAACTAATAAATTCATTTTTTATTTAAATTTGAAGGCTTTTAATTTATTTCACTAACTTTAATTTATAAACAATATGTTATATTTTGATGAACACAAAAAAGTGGTATCACTACTTAAGAATTGTTACATTTATTCGGAAGATTTGAAAAAGGGAATACAGATACTATAAACATATGACTAATTGCAATTAGTAACACCAGCACCCCATGTGGCCAAGATAACAAAATACACCTGCAAGTGAAATGTGGCCAAAAGCAGAGGAGAGATAGTTATCTTTTTCTTATCCGATTTTCTTCCCATATTCAATGAAGGTTACAATGGAAGAGTAACTCAGAGAAGGGACTCCAGACTGGAGAGAACAGCGGAAAAAGAGAAAATAAGAATGGAGAGGATCCCGCCTCCATCCATCCATATAAAAGTCCACCTGAGTGTGAATGCACTCTGTTTCATTTCCAACCTGATCTACCTGCTCAATGGTGCCTTGATGATTAACTTTCACCTCACTACAAAATTATGAAATTAAAATTCATTTTTTTTTTTTTTTTTGGCTAACCTTTCATAACCTGTTATTACCATAGATTTAGTATTTATCTCTAGTTGAACAAATAATAATTATTAATAAATTCATCTTTTGTTCAGTTTAAAGTTCTTTAATCAAATTACATTCCACTCACTAACCCACCCAGCATTCTTAAGTGAGGTAGCATCTGGCATTTAGTTGAAAATGCACTTCAAACAACAATTAATCATCAACCATTGTTACATCTTTTACATCATATTTATTTTTATATCAATCCAAAATTTTAATACAATTTTAGTCAAAAAATGTTTTAATAAATTAAGTCTAACCATAGATATGTGAAACTTTTTAAAAAATATTACTTTCACAATTTTAATATTACATTAAACTTATGTAAGTTAATTACTAACTTTAACTATTATATATGTTTGATATTTTAAGATACAAGGTATTTCTTGTAGAAAACTACCAGAAACTATATTCCTGATAATATGATATAGATAGGACATTAGTGCCTGAAGGTGGGGAAACCCGAAACATTGCACAAAGAAACATAGAATATTGATAATATTCTAAAGGAAGTTTATTTCAGCTCAACATCTTAATAAAAAGAAAAAAAACTTGCTACGAAATAAAATCTAGAGAAAGCATCCTTATTTCAATTAATTTCAACAATTAATAGAAAAATAGATTAACATATCCCCACAGTAACAGAAAAGAAACGGTCAAAAGAAAAAATAACATATTAAATAAATATTTGGAATAAATAGAACAATTATTTATAAAATTAATATTAACTAAAAATAAAATGTGTCTTAGTAAAATAGCAATATAATAAAATATACTAAAAACTTACCCCTCGACCACGGTGACGCTGTAACTGTTCCGGAGGAGGAGGAGGTGCTGTAGTATTTGCCGAGCTCAAGGAGCCATAATAATTGTTTACTGGATCTAGATCTGCGATGGAACCAATGTGCCGCCCAGCCGGGCTGTTAACTAAAAAAATAAATAGGGAGATGATATTTTTTAATATGGAAAGGAAGATTAGTAGTATATCATAAATTGCGGATATCTTAGTCAGAAGATCCTATCCTTTCCATTTGAACAAACATCGCAAGAACCTTAAATACAATTACAATGCCGTAGCGTCCCAAAGAAATAGTATAACCAAAATTCAATCATCCTTTGTCCCATCAATAGCAACATCCCCTACACCCTACTCCTAACTCAGTCAATACAAACGAATTACTGAAATCGCATCTTCCCTTTGATTCCTGTAATTTTCTTTTTTGATTCAGCATTGAAATAGAAAGCAATGATTTCCTTCCCTTTCACTACTTTAAGGACTAAGAACTGTTTAATCAGGATGATCGTGACGATCTCCCTAGTCAGCGATACATCAGCATGGCCAGTGCATTGGTCAGTTCTGTTCCTAGCATTGTCTAGTGGTTATCAAAGCATATCCTATTTTCTATCCTTACCACTAGTGTGTTTGTACAAATGAGGTTCCCATAAAATATAATTCTGAATTCTGGAAATCATTTTCTATTACACTCAACAAGGAAATGCATTTCTGATAATCCTAAAACTCTAATTAAGTAGCTAATTAATTCAATAAATTCACTAATTAGGTATATTTAGGAATTTATTTATAAAAATATTTTAAAAAAATATAATAATAATTCAAAAAGTGATTTTAAATCCAAAAAATAAGTCCAAGATTATAAAGGATGATTGGAAACTTTAAAATAAAATTCAAATATCTCTAACAAGCGTTGGCATTAATGTGAATATCACCAAAATGTATTCAGGCAGGAGGCTCGATAGCCGACCCCAAGTCCCAGGCTGCTTGGCGCAGAAAGTGCACTATTCTGTCCCCCAACGGTGTATCTTCTAATTAAAAAAATTACAAATACTTTTTTAAATGTTAATAGATACGACTGATATCAGACTAATACAGACACTTGATTTTGTAAATATTCACAAAACTACCATAAAACTTCTTTAACATAAAATTGTAAAATATTTTAACTTGTCCCAAACAAATATAAACTTTTATTTTGCTTTAACCCCTACCTAACATTTATGATATATCCTACAGGTCACTCACTACCTATTTTAACCAGAAAGAGAAGGTCAAGATTCATTCTTCATTCAGTCCGTCACAAAACCTACCCTGGCCTGACTAGAAGTTGCTAAGGTGTTGCCTTAACATTATCAGCCACTGTAATTTAACATAAATTTTCTTTCCTATTCAATATAGAATTCCTCTTCATTTTTGTAAGTTCATAATATACACATTGCTTATATCCTTTATCCAATATTAATTACCACTCATAATATTGCAATAAGCAATATTGATTACTAAATTTACCTATTTATAAATTAACAAAAATTAACTCAATCAATTAACTATTTTTTTTAATTCACCTTCATCTCACTAAACATCTTTATTATATAACGAAATGCTAGATAAAGGATCATGAAAACAAAATAAAAGAACTAATTTAAGCTTAATATGAAATTTTTATATCATCTCCCACTATTTTAATCAAAACCCTTCTTTTGGGCATTTATTGACTACACTAATTTAATAAGATTTCAAAATAAAATAGAGACTTAAGGATTAGTTTTGGATTAATTTAATATAAATACAAAATAATACTCACCAGCCCCTCGCTCAGAGGTGTATATTACAGTAGATGTTTGCCTAGCAGAATAAGGTGAATTATTTGTAGTGTTAGCGGACTGAACGTTACTGAAATCTCTGGTTGGTTTTTGTGCGGGTGGCGCATAATCACCTTGCCTTACATTCATATTCTCAGCATCTGAAATATAGAAAATAATAATAATGATCAATATGAAATTAGTTAAACAATATAAATTATTAATTACCAGAACTTATAAAAATTGTAATAAATAAAACATTAATTGGTAATGTTCAAAGGGCA
>NW_027104903.1:177991-182561 GCF_000696795.3 Halyomorpha halys | reverse complement strand
AATATTTGATTACAGTTATTTATTTTTTTATATTATGGAATAAAAAACAAATAAAACAAGCTAAGCAAGATCGAAATTCTTCAATGAATTTTACAGTTACTGTAGAAAAATATGTTCAATAAAAGGAACTTAAAAATCCTCTCTTCTAAAACTGGTCATTTAAGTTACAAATCCTGTCTTCAATACTAAAATTTAAGTTTAGCATTCCATAAAAACTTAAAATCTTAAATTAATCTATAACCTTAATTCACATTTAAATAAAGAAGAAAAAAAAATGATTAAAAAAGAACTTACCACTTCCAGCTATGTCAATTGGTTCGCCATTAATATTTCTTTTCTGCTCCATAGCAGCTTTTTTCTGAAGATCACCATGATAAGCCACGTTACTGAACAATAAATGTCAGAATTATTTAAAAATTTGAAATTCAACAAATAACCTTATAAATAAAATAATATAACAAAGTTAATAATTATATTACTATTACTAATTACCTTATAATTTTAGAATTTTGTTTTATCCTTAACGTTTCTGGGTCATCAGCGACTTGTGTAAGTTTGCCTTTAGTTTTTTCAAACTCTGCATGATACTTAACCTGAAAAATAAAATGACAATATAAATACACTGTAATCAGCATCAAACAATAAAGTTATCAATACAAGATATTTTTGGGCCAGAGCTTACATTTGATTGTAATTTGGTATTTTCGGCAATTCGTTTCAACTCTGGAGTCTCAGCAACTGTGGTGGCTTTGGCTTTCGGAATGTGCCTATACATAAATGTTTTATTTAAAGTAATAAATCATTGATAAAATGATATAAATAATTTTTTTTTAAAAAATATTAAAGGAATTTTAGAAGAAAACTGTATTAGTATGTCAAAATAAGTTATATACTAAAATATACATTTGTGCAGAAAGCGAATAAGCTTCCTCTTTGTAACAATAGTAACAGGAAAGAGCAAGGCCAAAGAGAATCATCACATCAAAATTGAAGCATTAGTCAGGAAAGGATGTTTTGTTTATATGGGTTCAGGGACATTATAAACTTGTTGATTCATATTTCAAAAAACATTAAAAGTTTCAATGTAAATAAATCCAATAAAGAAACAAAAATATTTCTGAATATTTGTCCATATAAGGAAGTCCAGAAGAAGAAAGTTAAGCTGGATATGACCTAGTTTGCTCTCCATTAATACCTCCTTTCAGGCTAACAGCTCAGAAAGGGAGAGTGACACTGAGTCACTCAAACATTAATTAATTCCAATGTCAAAACATAATTTCAATTTCAATAAGAATATAAAAACTACAGGATCATAAACAAGTTGCATCATTGCTAAGAAAACATCGCAAAAATGAAAATGGAAATTTGAAAGTTATTACTAGAAACAAAACTACAACTACATTACTTCAACAAACAAGAAACTTAAAGCACCTTAATAACTGAAGCATAAGCTGATTTTGAAAAACATGATATTGAAAACTTAATGGTATTTAATTTCTTAGTTACAGTAATTAGTTACAATGATAACAAATACTCACGCTTCACAATACGGATCCTTATTAAATCCCTTATAATTCCTCATGTTTAGTGTCATTCCACAAACTTGGCATTTGAAACACTGTTTGTGCCATATCTAAAAAGTCAACAGTATTTAATTGTATTGAATCTTAAATTTTATAACTTGAATTCAAATAAGGCTGAGAAGACATATTGAGAAAAACAAATTGATTAATCAAGATAGTGAAAACATTGTTTTTGATAATGATATCAAACAGTGTTAAAGACAATTTTACTCAATGCATCTTCATATACTCACTTTGTCTAAACATTTAAGTTCTTCGATAGGATAAACCGTTTTTTCACACCTGGCACACTTCTTATTCATTTTAAAGCACTCTTATCACATAGAAGGCACAATAAACTACAATAAATCAGAAATAACAATCATTAACATAAAACTGCTGCCATGGATCACAGTCGAGTAAGAGGTCAGTAGAAACCACCCTAAAAATGGCTACGATATATCGATATATCTAACAATCGACTGTGTAGTTTCATGAACGATTCTTGAAAACTACACAATTATTAATTACTTATATTAAATTTTTAGTTTATAAAATAAAATTATTTTTCTATTCTAAAACGAACATGGTCATGTTCATAGGACCGTATAAAGCCTAAAAGAAAAGTTCATAGCAGCAACGCCCCCCCTCTTTTCTATTACAAAATAGATTAAACATTAGCCATCCCTACTTCTGTTAAACTATTTTTAGAGATCAAGTACATTTCGATTAAGAAGCATTAAAATATAAACCCACTAACCATTATTTTAATTGAAATATTAACACTGAATTATTCATTATGACTAGTCAGCTTCACAAATATGATTCTTGGATTTCCATTTTATTTTTGCACATTTAAAGTTTGTGAAATATGTATATCCGAGATAATAAAGTAATTAATTATACTTGTTACTAATTTGAATTATTTTGTGAGTATTTCCTTATATGAAATGCTTATTTAAAAACAATAATTCCTATCGAATTACTCGTTTCTTAAGGTGTTTCAAAAATAAAATTATAATCCATTCATATCCAAAACCATTGGCGTATGCACAGGGGGGAAGAGGTTATGGGGACAAACCGTCTCGAAATGTAAGAAAAAATAAGATTTTTAAGCCCATTAATATAAAATTTATATTTTGAATATTACCTACATGTTTTAGTAATACATGCGTTCTTCTTATAAAATTTTCTTTCCCTTCAAAAATTATGAGTACGCCCCTTATATTAAACTTATTAGCTTATATGAATGTTACAATTAAATATTACCGTTTGAAGTGGCTGACATTTCAGTAAAAAAAAAAAAAAAAATGAAAAGACGTATACGTACTAATAACCATGCCTTTGAAGAACACGGACGACTAAAAAATCAAGCCTCCACGGTTGTACACGAAGAAAGGACATAATTTCCAAAAAGTGTTATTACATAACTATTTTCCTCATTTCTTATATTTCTTTGACCATAATGTTTCGTTTCTTTATGAATTAAGTAAGTAAACAAGAACTTCCTGGAACTGGCAACGCGTTTGGAAGGTATGAAGATTTATTCATTCTGGTTTCAGATGACCAGACACTTAGACCGTTCATTTTTCTGTGTTATATTACAACTAAAATTTTAAATGGATTGTATTTATTAAAGTGATATCCAGTACTAATGATCCATTAAAGAAAATTATTTGAAAATGACTCAACAACAATGCTCCAGGTGTACATAAGGATGGCGGAGATCATTTAGACGCACTATTGTTCTCCACTTTTACAGGTCTCACTAGATTCTGGTCCTTAATACTTGAAATAATGTTTCAAGTGGAAAATAAAAAAGAAGAAACCGCTTAGTATTATACGAATTCAAAGGATTATATGCTCAGCAATGCAAGGGTCAGCGCCGACTGTTCTACTCAGAAAACTAATATGTATCTTCAACATACATGGGGTATGTTGATGTGACCCCATGAATTACCATATTTGAATCCATTCTGAAACCAAAACAAACGAATTATAACCTCTGATCCAGAAGAGAAGTAAGGTGACACCGCCTATAGAAAAATTAAATTATTCATTTTTTTTAATTAGTGATAAATCTATAGTTTTATGATTAAATTATCTTGGAAATATTGTGGTTCTGTGCCTGACTGTGGTCAACTTTTGTTTGGGATTATACCCAATATTATACGGTCGACCGTTACTTTGATTTTGATGAAATTTTTGGGGATTATGCTGGTTTTCATTGCTCTTTTTATTTTAGCTTTTTAAAAAGCAATATTTCATAAAAATGTTGTACAGAACGTATTGAATGTTCAGTAGTTAGTGAATTTATATTTAAAAATCTATATCTCAAAAACCGTTTGACGTGCAGACGTCTGTTAGCACTCAAAATAAAGCTAGTGTAATCGGCTATGAAGTGGTTTATGATATTTATGGTCGTTGGAGAAGCAGTTTTCATGATATTTGCTCAAATAAATTGATTTATAGTTGTCCAGGGAAATTTTCATTTGCCAAATTTATATTCATATGTGAATATCATAAAAACTACAACCTTACGAAGATAAGTATAATAAACTACTTTATAGTAAGTTAAATTTCCTTTATTTTGAGTGCTGGCAGACATATGTGCCTCTTATGGATCTAGAGATATATTTTTTTCAAAAATCAAATATTTTATAAGAACAACTAGAAATTAATATTTTGTGAATTTATTTTGCCAAATAACATAAAAATTGCTACTCCTACAAAGATAAACGTTATAAACTATTTTATAGTAAATTTAACTAGCTTTAATTTGAGTGCTAACTGAAATCTATACATCCTATGGTTTCTGAAATAAAGTTTTTCAAAACTCAAACTTATTGTCCGAACTACTATAAATCAATTTATTTTAGGAAATATCATGAAAAATACTATTTCTATGAAGGTAAAGGTCTTCATAGTTTCTTCATAGTACATTAAACTAGCTTTAATTTGAGTGCTAATAGACATCATACGTCACATAGTTTCTGAGATATAGATTT
>NW_027104903.1:175068-177941 GCF_000696795.3 Halyomorpha halys | reverse complement strand
TACTTTGATTTTGATGAAATTTTTGGGGATTATGCTGGTTTTCATTGCTCTTTTTATTTTAGCTTTTTAAAAAGCAATATTTCATAAAAATGTTGTACAGAACGTATTGAATGTTCAGTAGTTAGTGAATTTATATTTAAAAATCTATATCTCAAAAACCGTTTGACGTGCAGACGTCTGTTAGCACTCAAAATAAAGCTAGTGTAATCGGCTATGAAGTGGTTTATGATATTTATGGTCGTTGGAGAAGCAGTTTTCATGATATTTGCTCAAATAAATTGATTTATAGTTGTCCAGGGAAATTTTCATTTGCCAAATTTATATTCATATGTGAATATCATAAAAACTACAACCTTACGAAGATAAGTATAATAAACTACTTTATAGTAAGTTAAATTTCCTTTATTTTGAGTGCTAGCAGACATATGTGCCTCTTATGGATCTAGAGATATATTTTTTTCAAAAATCAAATATTTTATAAGAACAACTAGAAATTAATATTTTGTGAATTTATTTTGCCAAATAACATAAAAATTGCTACTCCTACAAAGATAAACGTTATAAACTATTTTATAGTAAATTTAACTAGCTTTAATTTGAGTGCTAACTGAAATCTATACATCCTATGGTTTCTGAAATAAAGTTTTTCAAAACTCAAACTTATTGTCCGAACTACTATAAATCAATTTATTTTAGGAAATATCATGAAAAATACTATTTCTATGAAGGTAAAGGTCTTCATAGTTTCTTCATAGTACATTAAACTAGCTTTAATTTGAGTGCTAATAGACATCATACGTCACATAGTTTCTGAGATATAGATTTCTCAAAATAAATTAACTAACTACTAATCTTGCAGTAGATTTTTAAGTAATGTTACTTTTTAAAAAGCTATATCTCGAGAACTATTATTATCTATTAGGGCTAATATTTCAGTAAATTTGCTCTTCTTTAAATAATGTTCTAGATTTTCTAGTTGTTGTTGATAGTTTTTATGATATAGAGCACTTCTTCGACTGAAAAATTAAGGTTTTGAAACAGCCTGCATTTTTTTATTTCCCATACCTAGTCAGACCCCCTATAACCCTACCTAGGCAGAATCAGATTTGACTACTAATCATAGTTTTCATTAAAGTAATAAACAGTTGGGGTGAAATAACTGCCTCTTTTTCTTCCCGGCTCTTGTACTATATATTTCGTTGATGTAGGTTAAAAGAGGAGACATCAGGTTTCCAACGGTAGTATTTACGAAGGAATTAGGGTAAATAACTGTTATATTTTTTAGAAACCGTATCAAGGGAACTATTGAACGTAAAAAGCTCTATTTATATTAAGTTGTTTTGTGTCGTAAGTAGTTTTAAACATTAGGAGCTCCGAATGAATAATTAATATTTTGAAACAGCCGCCATCTTTTATTTCCCCTGTGGTTGGTAGAGTTGTCAATTTTGACTAGTATCCATACAAATTTTTCATTATAGTTATCGAATATTTGGATTAAATAACTTCCTTTTTTTCCACGGCTCTTGAACTATTTTCATCAAAAACTGACCTAAAACTCGTAAATGCATTATAGCAGTATGGTTGTTTTGTTTTTTTACAAAATATAACATCCTCTGCAGAAATCTTTAATGTAAATTAAATTAATTTATTTTTTTAAACTAAGTTGTGAAGAAATTTACGAATATGTAGTGGTATCATTTTTATTTTATTTTGTATTATAAGTTTATAGTTCTCATTAAGATATATTCCTAAATATACATAAGTTTTAGAACGAGCAATTCATGTAACAATGGTATGATGACATATCATCTTACCGCTGTTGTGTTATGCAAAGTTTACAAAATAATACTTAAGAAGTGAAATACCGGGTCGTTCTCATAGAAAGTGAGCTCCCCTCGAAGAAGCTAAAGACCATTTCTAAAGATAATAAGATGCATAATAAAAAGGAACAAATTGATAAACACTTCTTAGAACCAGAGGCTGGAAAGTGGTTAGTAATGTGAATGCAAAATTCCATAAGCATGAAATACATACTTGTTTATTTTTGTTTGGATTAAACATTCAAAACAAAACATCAATAAATACTTAACTGATATGGATTGATGTTTTGCTGTATATATACCAAACAAATAAGAATTTTAACAGTTTTTTTTTATATGTATATATATTGTAAATGTTGATAAAATATCAAAGTAACATTATAATTGTAAATGTAGTAGTAATATTAGCTTTGTTCTACCAACCACTTCTGACTCCCTGGAACTATACGAAGCATGCGCAGTACAGGTTTTGGACAGTCATAAGTGGTGCTTGGAACTGACCTGATGTGTTCAGAAAAATACGTATATTTGCGCATGCGTAAACGAAAGTGGTGGATGGAATTTGAAAGAATTAATAAGAGATCTATTCTACACTAATCCTCGATTTTGCTCCAACTTGACTCCAAATCAGAGGATCTCTTTTCGGAATATAGAAAAATGTATTTCCGCATCTGTATGAGAAAGTAGAGAATGTTTTTTGATAAAATTGATACTGCATCATTTATGCACTAGTAACTATAGTACAAGAGCCCAAGAGGCGAAAAAAAGGCAGTTATCTCACCCCAATTTTTTTATTATTTTAATGAAAAATATGTATAATTACTATTCAAAATTCATGAGTCTGCCAAGTATAGGTAGAGGAAATAAAAAATGGCGGCTGTTTCAAAGTGATAAAAAAAAAAAATTTTCATTCGGAGCTCTATATCTTGAAAAGTAGGAACAACACAAGAAAGCCTAAGAGAACGTCATTTAAAGAAGAGTAAATTTTCTAAAATATGAGCCCTAATTGAGTTATTTATGTTAAATAGTTTTCGAGATATAGCTTTTTAAAAG
>NW_027104903.1:172055-174878 GCF_000696795.3 Halyomorpha halys | reverse complement strand
ATAAAGTACTTTATAATAAGTTAAATTCCCTTTATTTTGAGTGTTGGTAGACATGTGCGCGTCTTATGGATCTAGAGATATATTTTTCAAAAATCCAACATTTTATACGAATAACTAGAAATTAACATTTTGTTGAGTTTATTTTGTCAAATATCATAAAAACTACTACTCCTACAAAGATAAACATAATTAACTATTTGTTGTAAATTTAACTAGCTTTAATTTGAGCGGTGGCAAACATCTGTACGTCCAATGGTTTCTGAAATGAAGTTCTTCATAAATCAAACTTATTGTCCGAACAACGATAAATCAATTTATTTTAGCAAATATTATGAAAACTACTATTCCTACGAAGGTAAAGGTCATAACCTTATTTATAGTCCATTAAACTAGCATTAATTTGAGTCCTAATAGACATCTATACGTCCCATAGTTCCTGAGATATAGATTTCTCAAAATAAATTAGCTACCTACTAATCTTGCAGTAGATTTTTAAGTAATGTTGCTTTTTAAAAAGCAATATCTCGAGATCTATTATTATCTATTACTATACACTCAACAGACCAGCTGTGCTTGTCACCGTTTTGCTTCAGAGTTGGGCAAAAATTAGTTATAGATGAAACTAATAGCTAATATTGCCATGGATACGATATTTATTTATCAATGGTTCATTCATTAATAAGGGTCGTATCCATAGCAATATTAGCTAGTAGCTTCATCTATAACTAATTTTTGCCCAACTCTGTTTTGTTAGTTGCCGTGCTAGATTACTTGCTCTTAGGTTGTGTTAGTATAATTTTAGACGTTTGCATGACTAATAAAGCAATGGAGGACAATAATAATAATGTAATGACAGTTGTCAATTAGCTCATCTTGATTCTCTTCCTCACAAGTCAGAAGATCAACAAGGCACTCAGTAGTCAAACTTTCACACAACTTCCACTTTTCACTCAATTTAGGCAAGTTGTAACAGATTACTTTAGTTAAAACTTAGAATTAAACAACATCATGAAGTTTTGGAAGGAAAGGTTATGACGTTTCTCAGGAAATCCACCAGTAACTCTTATGCGTTTAAAATGATTTTAAATAGGGCTGCTCACACTTATAACATTTAACATACTTATAATACCTATACTTATAACAATATGTAATAAGTTTAATTTTGTAAGTGGCATATAAATTGTAGTATATAAATAGATTTCGAAGCCAATTAATATATTTAATTATATTAAGCTTTCGTTTATTTAAAATAATTCTCATTATTTTTAATTTAATATAATGCAATAATGAATATAATGTTAATAGTTTTTTATTATCCAGTTTGTTTTATTTTTTGTTTATTGTTTTGTTATGGAGTACTAGACTCAGGTTTTGTTTATAATTTTATATATAGTGTTATGAAGTTGTACAAGACTTTGTCTTTCACAAATGGAATCAAATCTATTTTTCCAAAACCATTCGATGTTCTGAGATATCTACTAAAGACGTTACGAGATATCGTACAGTGATGAGAGAATATTAATAAGAAAAAAAAATATGCGAAAAAGGTCAGTTATTTCGAAAAATCGTCGACTTACTTATGTTATCATTATCTTTTAGCGAATAATAAGATTTCTTTTCTTAACAATTTCAACACATACTTATAACATTTAACATCCTATACTTATAACAATTAACATGGTAAACATTTTTACAATTAACACATCATGAATACCCCTATTTTTTCACTCTTCTATGCTAGTCGGAATTATTCATATTTTCAAATTAATTTATTTTATTTATTCGATATTCACGACCTATAGAAAATCCAAAATATTAACGTAATTATTGGTTTACATGGGCACTTTGATGAAAGAAGTTCTTTAACATTTAGTTTTTGGAATTTTTAAAAATTTAAATAAATTATTAGTTTTCCTAAGCGAGTTTTAAAACGATTAGAAATAATATTCTAGCGGAGCTCCACTGACTGTTCCTTGTAATATATTTTCTTTATAGGTTACGATAAAAGAGATGACACGTAGTTAGGAATACCAAGGAAGCATATATTAATAATAATAATTATTTTAATTTTTTTGTTCAGTATTTGGATTTGCGCAACTGACAATATATAAATAAAGGTTTTCAGGGTATGTATAGGAAAATAACTTTGCTTATGCACTGCCAAAACAGTGGGTGAATTATGATTTTTTTTTTTGTCAGACAGAGAAATATCAAAATGATAAAACTAATAATAATTATAAAATAAGCAATTCTTAAATTATGTATAAAAATTTGGAAGCGTTACCTTGCGAGGCATTGTTCAGCTAGGAAAGTAAATTTTTCAAATAAATCGATTGAAATTGTTGATGAACTAAGTTGTCGAGGAATTTTCAGGGACCTTCCTACTAAGCGAATCCTTGAACTACGGTCTTAGTGACATTAATAATTAATATATCTAATAGAGCATCATTTAAAGTAGAGTAAATTTGCTACAATATGAGCCCTAATATGTTTCAGTTCAATCGTATCTTCCTAGGGTTAGTAATTTTTATGATATTCCCATACGAAATTTTGTCCGAAGAACTATAAATCAATAAGGGTATTCATGATGTTGTGTTAAATGTTATAAGTATAGCATTGTGAATAGCCCTATTTAAAGTCATGTTAAATAGTAAATGCATAAGAGCTCCTAGCGGATTTTCTGAGCAGCTTGTTTAGTAACCTTTCCTTTCAAAACTTCATGTTATTGTTTACTTCTAAGTTTTGATTACAGTAATTTATTACAACATGCCTAAAATAAGTGAAAAGTAGAAATGTAAAAGTTGACTACTGATTGTCTTTTTT
>NW_027104903.1:160268-167635 GCF_000696795.3 Halyomorpha halys | reverse complement strand
AAAAACATCCAAAACACTAATAGCACAATCAAAACACAAACTACGAGCAAGTAACCTAACACGACAACAAACAAAATGGTGACTAGCTCAGCTGGCTTCTTATGTGACGTCATTCTCCATTTAAGAGACCTATTAACAGGCTTTCAACCATGTTATATGTTATATCGTTATAACATCCTAAAAGGAGGGAATATTTCTCCATTAAACATGAGTTTTTCCACATAACACGCTTTAGCATGTTCAGCTTAAGATCATGAATACCCCTAATTTGTTTTAGCAAATATCATGAAAACTACTACAACTGCGAAGATAAGTGTCATAAAGTACTTACCTGTATATTTGCACTAGCACTAATTTGAGTGCTAATAGATATCTGTATGTTTAATGGTTTCTGAGATATAATTTTCCCAAAATTAATTTATAAACTACCGATTTTTCGTTATTTTGCTATGAAATGCTGCTTTTTGAAAAACTGTATATCGGTAACTATTGAACGTAAACACCTCTATTATGGCTCATATTTTACATATGTACTCTCCTTTAAACGATGTCCTATTTGGTTTTCTAAGCGGAAATCCGCGAAGCTGGTTTAAATAACTGGTGATAGTTTATCAGGCCCTGTGTCTTTACTGTTTGAATCGAAACATCACCATATGAGAAATGGTATCGTGTATGTTTTGTTTTTCAAAATTATGGTATTCAACTTCAATGGACGGTCATTAAAACTAAAAGTGGGGATATAGTGCAGTACGTGGCAACGTTTTTTCAGCACGTCCTGGATAGGAGAGTTTTGGCAGGTGTCATCTTCGTACTTCTGGGGAAGGTGAGGCGGTGAACGAAAAGGAAATATTGGATGCCAGGAGTACACCCAAAGACTGCTTGGGGTTTGAACTAAACTTCATTTTATGTTTAAAATTTTTATATTCCTCTTTTGTATATTAATGTAAATTTAGTTCATAAGGTTAAGGTTAAGTCAACTTATAAGTTTTGTTAGTTTTATTAATTGATAAGAATTCTTTTTACTTCCTTTTCATTGTGTATACATATATTTCTTTTTGTTATTAAACTTAAGTTCATATAGTTCTGCTGTTCTTTCTTTTGTATATACACTGCTTTCAAATTGTTAATTTACTTATGTTTTTTTTGTGTTGTTCACTTAATACGAGTATTACGATAGTTCCACAGGTGGGACAGGTATAACCCCTAGGTTTGCTGTTATTTACATGTAAAGGTATTCGCCAGTGATCATAGTTCGATAATTGTTTATATAGGGTTATACTGTAGTTATATTGTTATATTGGAGTCATCGTTTTGGGCTTTTCGTTATTTCCAAGGAAAAAAATAACGTGGTGCCTAAGGAGCAAATTATTTGGTATGGTTCATTTTTTCCTTTTGCGATTATATTTATTTATTTTTTACTTTAATTCACTCCCTTCTCCGCGATAAGTATATAACTAACGATAAATCAAAATTTACGGTTATATACTTTCTTTATATATATTATTATATTTGAAAGTTTATGATGATAAAAATAAATAAAGGATCTTACTGCCTTCTCACTTAGGGCCGAATCGAACAGGCCTTTTAAAACAGACGTGTTAAGAAAAATATTTTGTCACTGCGAAAGTAAAAATTATGGATAGAATTTGATATAAATTTCTGGTGAACCATTTTTATACTAATCCACAACTTAAGACCAAATGAGACATGCCATTTACGAAACATAGGTGTGTCTAGAGTAATACATTCGCTTATGTGTAAACATAAATTATTGATTTATTAGAATTTGCAGGTTATTATCCCACAATCTATTTAACACAGTTACAATAAACCTGTTATTAATAATAACCTGTAACTATAGCATTTATTAATAATTTCTATCCTTCACAATTTTTGTATTTTATTATCATTATACCATGGTATATTACTCGGAGTGGATAGCGCATTGGTAAGGCAATGGACCACTAACTCCAACGGCAAGGGTTCGAATGTGGCAGATAATTATTTTCTGTTACCTGTAGCCGTTTAGTCAGCCCTGTGGGTTCGGGAACCTCCGGGGTTCACCCAGCCTCATAAAGTGGATACCCTTAATTGGGTAAAAATCTGGCGGTCGAGCGGATTTCGAACAAATCACCTCCTTGCACAACCGTTGGTCTAGAAACAAAGTACTCTACCCTTATCCCTTCATGGATTGTAGTGTTACGGATTTAACTTTTTCACAGTATATCACAATATTACTAAAAATGATAGTAAAATACAAAATTGTAAAAGATATAATTAATAAAAATATATATGAATTATAAGTTGTCACTTCATCATAAATTTTAATATTTTATTTTAGAGGTTTTATTATTTGCATTTCATTGAATTATTGTGAATTCACACACTTTATATTGTACATAAAAATAAAATTGTTCATAATTATTCATAGATGTTTTCAGAGATTTTTCTAGTTCGCTTAGGAATAGTAGATTTTATTGGGACTCCATTCAGTTCGTTATCAGGTCGTTATCGATAAGGGACGGAATCGAAGCAACATGCAGATATGCTTTACTATTCATATCCTTCAATAAATCATTTTAAGCAGTATTTTGCAAAATCCATTCGTACACGTTTACGAAAAATTCGAGAAGTTTCTTTATATTCTTTCTTCATAGACATTCAAATTAAAATGGTAAAAAAAAAATTTATAGTACATTTTGTTTATAATTGTTGGTACACATATCTTAGTAACGTAAATTTTAGATTTTGGTTATTTTCGTACTTCCTTGGCCCTCATATTGTAGTTATACACTAGGGTCACGATTTTCCATCCCTAAACGGGTTTTCTACTCCACTCCTCCCATTGTCTTTACCACCGTAATATATAACTTAAGGCTCTGTCTCAAAAGGTTCTAGGTAAAAAATTTAACATAAATATTTTTCAGCAAAAAATCTTCCTTCTCACTCACATGGGAAGTTTAATTACAATGAAACTAATTTTTGGGATACAAAGTCGAAAAGTATTAGACAAGTGTTCGAGGGTTCTTACCAATGCGCCTTTATAGACGGGAAAAAGATATATAGAATTTTAAATAATGTGTTTATATTATCTCCTTTAACTTTGCTCCGCATGTATGTAATAATCATTATTCATCATTCGTAAAAATCAAAACTCGCTTCCAGTAAAGTATAACAAAAAAATTTTGTATAAGAAAAATCAAGTAAAATTCGTTTAAAGCATTTTTTTAGCCCTTAAAGTACGAATTTTCCGAATAGTCCCCGAGATAAAGTTGTTTAAAAAGCAACATTTAACGAAATTTTTACTGAAAAATCTGTGGTTAGTGAATTCATTGTGGGAAATCTATATCTCAAGAACCATGAGACGTACAGATGTCTATTAGAACTCAAATTAAAGCTAGTTTAATGTGCTATAATGTAGTTTATGACATTCGAGGAGAAGATGGTTGGGGGTGCGGTCAAAAACAAATAAGTTGGATTAACCAATTTTATTGTGCTAACGTTTCGGCTAGAATTTCTAGCCTTCTTCAGGGGTAAAAACAGAACAAGATAACAACCACAGTAAGTATAGAAAATAAAAAAGAAAGTGTAAACAGAATAACATAAAATGAATAATTTTACAAAATAGAATTAATAAAATGAAGTTATGAGAGAAGCAGGAAATAAAATATATACATATGTAATTTAAAAAGTGGGTAAAATAACATAATTAAGGAAATGAAATAAAAATGAAGTTATATAATGCAAAAAAGTATGAACATATTAGTTATTAATAATTAAAAAATTGAAATATGGAGAGAAAAAGAAAATTGAGAGGAAGAAAATATATGTAACAACAATAATTGATAAAGAGGCAAAATATAAGTAAAGTATACCATAAGAAATGATTGGAAAAAAAAATATTTTTGAAAACACCAATAATAATATAGTGAACATAACTAATAACGTGGGTAAGGAAAATGGATAAATTGGAGAAAAGAAGGGGTGCTAAAATAAAGAAAGGGGAAAGAATAAAACGAATTATTTTATTTTTATTTTCTATACTCACTGTGGATGTTATCTTGTTCTGTTTTTAGCCCTGAAGAAAGCTAGAAACTCTAGCCGAAACGTTGGCACAATAAAATAGGTTAATCCAACTTATTTGTGTTTTTTCTCTTTGACAGCACCCCCAACCATCTTCTCCTCGTACGTCATCCACGGTCAACTATCTCTCATAATTTATGACATTTATATCCCTTGGAATATATGTTTTCATGAAGTTTGACAGTCTATTAACATATGTACGTCTCATGGTTCCTGAGCGACAGGTTTCCTACAATAAATTCACTAACCATTGATTTTCAGTACATTTTTTATGAAGTGTTGCTTAAAAAAACTGTACATCCAATACTATTGAAGGTAAATAGCTCTTTTAAGACTCATATTTTACTAAATTACTCAACTTTAAATGATTTTCTTGGGTTGTAGCTAGTTTTAAAAATATGGAGCTCCGAATGATTTTTTTTTTTTTAATGTTTTGTAAACGCCGATATTTTTTGTTTTCCCTAACTATACTTGACAGAATCATCAATTGTGACTATAAATTATATATAGTTTTCATTAAAGTAGTCGAAAATTGGGGTGAAATAACTAATATCTTTCTCCTCTTGGAGTCTTGTAATGTAAGGAATTTCTTATATTTTTATTAATTAATATAAGTTCATACTCATGTAAATAGGTTTAATACACTGATTTTGTTTGGTTAACTTTAGAGAATGGTTATTAAATGAGATAAAATTAGAGTTAAATCTACTTCATTACCAAGGTTGTTTAGAATACAAGTTTATTAACTTCATTGTAACTTGTAATTTAGAGTATTAATAATCTTTAAAAATATGGGTAATTACTTATTATTTTATTGATTGTTATTGAATTCAATCATTTAATTTGTATAGCTGTTTTATGATATCTGTTTCCCATCTTGGCTGCTGCCACAAGCCAAAGTTGGCGCTTTAACTCGCTCGGCTACGAACGCCCCCCTCTCTCTTGCTCCGCCTGCGCGAGGAATAACTAAAACGAAGTGGAATAAATAATTTTTTTTTCTTAGCAATTAAAAACTCCCTTTGAAGTCTCCTTTCCTATTTACTTACAGATACGAGGGTGGTTTAAAAAATTTCCGACCTCAACGTGAAGATAGCAGCACTCGTAAATAAAAGCAAGTATATTTCATTGTTCATCTGTTGACAGTTACCCACCAAAGTTTCAGCCATTTTGGGTGCGCAGTTTATGCAACAGTCGCTTGAGTGAGTGTTTTTGTGAAAATTGACAAAATCTAGTATCGAGCTGTCATTGAATATTTGTTTTTGAAAGGCAATACGCCTACGAAAATCAAAGATAAGTTGGGTTCTGTGTATGGGGACTTTGCACCATCTTTAATCACAGGAAAATTTTGGAGAGCTGAATTTAAACGTGGCCGTAAGAGCTTGAGAGACGATGAACGTTCGGGACGTTCAAAAACTGGAACTACTAACGAAAACATTACTAAAGTTCACCAAATGGTGTTATACGACACCGAATTAAAGTGAGAGAGATAGCAGAGGTTATGAACATATCATAACACAAAATAATGTGTTTGTTACATGTTAAATCAACATTTCGATATGAGAAAGCTGTCCGTATGTTGGGTGCACCACGTTTCCTCATGTTAGACCAAAAATGTGTTCGAATGAACATTTCCAATGCTCTGTTGGTGCAGTTTAGGAGTGATAAATCCGAGTTTTGGCGCTGATTAATTATTGTAGATGAAGCTTGGATACACCATTATACGCCCGAAATAAAAATACAGTCGGCTGCAAAGAAGGAACCGGTTTCATAAAAGCAAAAACTGTTTTCTTGGCTAGGAAAGTGATGGTGACTGTTTAGGGGATAGTAATGGAGTTATAATAATCGACTCTCAAAAAAGAAAAATCATTATAGGAGTATACTGCGCATCATTGCTTGACAAGCTGAAGGCAGAACTTGCGGAAAAAGAAAATCCTGTGTCACCAAGACAAGGTACTGTCTCACACCTTAGCGGTTGCCATGGCGAAAATCCACGAATTACGGTTTGAACTGCTTGAACATCCTCCTTACTCACCAGATCTAGCCCCGATTCAAGCGTTTCTTTTTGTTCCCTCATCTAAAAATTGCGTTTGGAGGACAAATGAAGAGGCAACCACCTTCGTGAACAATTATTTTGCAGAGAAAAACGGCGAGTACTTTTTGACGAGATACAGAGATAGGAGCATTGCTGGGAGTGTGTAGAGTTACAAGGAGGCTATGTTGAAAAATAAAAAACAATTTCAGAAAAAATGTCTTGTATTTTTGTAAAGTCGGAAACTTTTCGGACCACCCTCGAATATGTAGTAATTCATGAGGAAATATCAGGAATTAAGGGGGGAGAGAAGTATTCCACTTCATGGTTTGTCTGGATTCTCTAAAACAAAATTCAAAAAAATTAAAAAACACGCAAAACTATATTCCATTGCAAATTGAAGCTCACTCGATCACGTTTTTCAGAAATGTGAATAAAAAAGATAAGAAAGCTCATAAATAAATTATGAGTGAATACAATCTAATAGACTCATAAAAAATTTAAAGAAATGGACCTTAGTCACAACTCCGGTTATTCATTCATATTTCCCCGACCTGCGGGAGTTCCATGGGGCAATGTTTATCTCCACTATCTATAACCCACTCATCATATGGTGAGTATAACGGAGTCACACATCTCTCCTAGTGCACTATTACATATTAATATTACAAAAACTATCACTGTGCATTCTGAACTTACCTAATTACCGGTTACTAAAATTTAAGATTACGAGAGTAAAAATTATCAATAAACCCTTTGGAAAATCCAATAGTGTGGATCGAGCATAACACACTACTCGATATTAACATGGGCTGTGCACACAACTAGTTCATAATTTTATTTATTTTCTGGCAAATGGTTTCTTTCATCTCCCGCTCATTAGCTTCTGCATTAGAGGTCGTGATTATATGCATCCATGTTCCGTATGTTGCCGATATGGCATGAACCAGAAGTCAATCCTTCAATGATTCGTTCCTTTCCGCTATGGAATTCTATTCCATCCTTCATTCATTGTTCCTAATTCCCTTCCAATCTTCAAATCCCGTATCTTCCACCACCTTCTGTCCTCCCAATTCCGGAAGAATAACAATTAAAAGTTTCAAATAAAATGTAAATAGATAGAGAAAGAGATAATATTTACCATAAATATTATCGGAATTTTAAAAATATTTATTAAGCTATATAAGAATGTTAGTATTATAATTTATTTAATTTTATTAGAATTATATGCTTAAGATTTATTATTTGCTAGAGG